>NW_027636631.1:0-20000 GCF_947650265.1 Symphodus melops | reverse complement strand
TCAGATATCATGTCATTTCTTTGTTTCACCAGGTGGTGGCAGAGCAGATCCCACAGCTGGTTCAGGGCGTCAGAGGCAGTCAGTCTCAGCCCGACAGTCCGAGCGCTCAGCTCGCTCTCATCAGCGCCTCGCAGAACTTCCTGCAGGTAAATGCACTCTGCATCTTTCCTTTACTTTAAAGGAGCAGTCTGTAGCTCCGCCCCCTAGTGTTTAAACTGAGTACTGCAGTCTAAACTCTAATCATCACAGAGAGCTGCCTCCTCTCACACAGCTCAGCATGTAGAGACACTGTAGCTTCAGTGTTTAGCCAGCTGATTGATCACACAGGAAGAGAGCAGCTCTCTGATTGGCTGATTGATCACACAGGAAGAGAGCAGCTCTCTGATTGGCTGATTGATCACACAGGAATAGAGCAGCTCTCTGATTGGCTGATTGATCACACAGGAAGAGAGCAGCTCTCTGATTGGCTGATTGATCACACAGGAAGAGAGCAGCTCTCTGATTGGCTGATTGATCACAGAGGAAGAGAGCAGCTCTCTGATTGGCTGATTGATCACACAGGAAGAGAGCAGCTCTCTGATTGGCTGATTGATCACACAGGAAGAGAGCAGCTCTCTGATTGGCTGATTGATCACACAGGAAGAGAGCAGCTCTCTGATTGGCTGATTGATCACACAGGAATAGAGCAGCTCTCTGATTGGCTGATTGATCACACAGGAAGAGAGCAGCTCTCTGATTGGCTGATTGATCACACAGGAATAGAGCAGCTCTCTGATTGGCTGATTGATCACACAGGAATAGAGCAGCTCTCTGATTGGCTGATTGATCACACAGGAAGAGAGCAGCTCTCTGATTGGCTGATTGATCACAGAGGAAGAGAGCAGCTCTCTGATTGGCTGATTGATCACACAGGAAGAGAGCAGCTCTCTGATTGGCTGATTGATCACACAGGAAGAGAGCAGCTCTCTGATTGGTCCTTTAGAAGTACAAGTGAGCAGATTAATTTATATTACGTTGAAATGATTTACTCTGCAGAGAAGACATGTTGAATGTTTAATGTCAATAATGAGCACAGAGACTTCACGCTGTTATAAACTATCAGCCTCCGCTGTAGCGCCCCCTGCAGGACAAACATTTTAACAGCCTGTGTGTATCCATGCAGCTCTCTCAGGTTGTGCAGAGGATTTGTTTTGAAGAGCTGCAGTATCTCAGCGTGGAGGTCACAGAAAGGCCATCAGGTCTGCTTTTAAGCTCCTCCCACTCAAATGGTTGGAGTCATATTTAACTGGTAGACGTCGCGATGTGTCTGTAAACAACCAACGTTCATCAGCTCTCAATCCACACACTGGGATCCCACAGGGATCCTATAAGTGCATCCCAAGACCAGACGCGTGTCCTGCAGCCATGGATCAGAAAACCCTTCTTCAATAAATCTGTAGGAAATGTTCGGAGTAGAACAATTCTTGGTCCAAACATGAGGATGGTTCTGCAACGTAAGCGTCATTCTTGATTCTTAGTTTGAAAGCACACATCAAGAGCGTGTCCTCCAGGATCAGGTTTAACCTGTCCACTTTTAAATCTATCAGAACGAACGTTTAATGCTGGAGACAAACGAACAGCTCATCATTAAAACCAAGAGCAAGAAAAGCTTCAGAGCTGAAGCTCAACAGGTCACATGATCAATACAGAAACATCCGCCTGCTCCCTCTCTTCTGGACTGATTCAGAACATCAGCTGTCAGGTGGCTCCAGGTCGTCTTTGTTGCACGTGTCGTTCTTTAGGGTTAGTTACCGTAGAGCTGCCTCTTTTATTTTGAAAGGTCATTGGGGTTAGTTACGGTAGAGCTGCCTCTTTTATTTTGAAAGGTCATTGGGGTTAGTTACCGTAGAGCTGCCTCTTTTATTTTGAAAGGTCATTGGGGTTAGTTACCGTAGAGCTGCCTCTTTTATTTTGAAAGGTCATTGGGGTTAGTTACGGTAGAGCTGCCTCTTTTATTTTGAAAGGTCATTGGGGTTAGTTACCGTAGAGCTGCCTCTTTTATTTTGAAAGGTCATTGTCCCCAGATGGACGGCGTCCTGCTCTGATGTTTATCACGCTGCATAATGCTCTCTGTGTTCGTCAGCCTGGAGCGAAGATGGTGACCGCCTCGAAGGCCACCGTCCCCACCATCAGTGACCAGGCTTCAGCCATGCAGCTCAGTCAGTGTGCCAAGAACCTGGCCGGCACGCTGGCTGAGCTCCGCACCGCCGCACAGAAGGTACAGCAGCCAATCACAGCGTGACCTCCTGTCATAGTAAAGACGAGCGCTACCAAGAGGTGATCTCATCATCACTGTGTGTGTGTGTGTGTGTGTGTGTGTGTGTGTGTGTGTGTGTGTTCAGGCTCAGGAGGCGTGCGGCCCGTTGGAGATCGATAACGCTCTAACGACAGTCAGAGATCTGGAGAGAAACCTTCAGGAAGCCAAAGTTTCAGCTGAGGAGGGAAAACTGAAACCACTTCCTGGAGAGACGGTGAGACACACACACACACACACACACACACAGACACACACACAGACACACAGACACACACACACACACACACACACACACACACACACACACACACACAGACACACACACAGACACACAGACACACACACACACACAGACACACACACACACAGACACACACACACACAGACACACACACACACACACACAGACACACACACAGACACAGACACACACACACACACAGACACACACACACACACACACACACACACACAGACACACACACACACACACAGACACACACACACACACACACACACACAGACACACACACACACACACACACACACAGACAGACACACAGACACACACACACACACACAGACACACACACACACACAGACACACACACACACACACACACACACACACACAGACACACACACACACACACACACACACACACACAGACACACACACACACACACACACACAGACACACACACACACAGACACACAGACACACACACACACACACACACACACACACAGACACACACACACACACACAGACACACACAGACACACAGACACACACACACACAGACACACACACACACACACACACAGACACACACACACACAGACACACACACACACACACACACACACACACACACACTGAATAACCGTGTCTCTGTGTGTCAGCTGGAGAAATGCTCTCAGGATCTGGGCAGCAGCACTAAAGCTGTGAGCTCGTCTGTCGCTAAGCTGCTGAGTGAGGTCACGCAGGGCAACGAGAACTACACAGGTACGCTCACCTGGATCATAACATGTGACCTGTCTCGTCTCACCTGAGCGTGATCTAGCCCTCATGTGTCTCTCTGACTCAGGTATGGCAGCTCGAGACGTGGCTCAGGCTCTGAAGTCGTTGGCATCAGCAGCTAGAGGGGTCGCCGCTAACACGGACAACTCTCCTGCTCGATCCGCCATGTTGGACTGCGCCAAAGATGTCATGGACAAGTCAGCCAATCTGATCGAAGAGACGAAGAAAGCCGTCGCCAAACCAGGAGACGCAGAGAGTCAGCAGAGACTCGCTCAGGTCAGACACTGGGTGACAGACGAGTCATTATGACATCAGAGGAACAAACAACATTAGCATCAGCTAACAGGTGTGTGTGTGTGTGTGTGTGTGTGTGTGTGTGTGTGTGTGTGTGTGTAGGTGGCTAAAGCGGTGTCTCAGGCTCTCAACAGGTGTGTAAACTGCTTGCCCGGTCAGAGAGACGTGGATAACGCCATCAGGACGGTGGGCGAGGCCAGCAAGACTCTGCTGTCTGATTCTGTGAGTGACCGGTCAGTGATCTGCTGCCCCCCAGTGGGGACTCTTCTAACTGCAGTGTGTTCATGGAATGTCATTTCCTGTTTGTAGTTCCCGTCCAGTGGAAGGAGCTTCCAGGAGGTCCAGGCTCAGCTAAACGAGGTAGCAGCCGGTCTGAACCAATCAGCTAACGAGGTGGTCCAGGCCTCCAGAGGGACCACGCAGGACCTCGCCCGTGCGACCAGCAAGTTCGGCAACGACTTCAGCAACTTCCTGGAGGCTGGAAAAGACATGGCAGGAACATCTCAGGTGAGGAAGAGAGTTTAGACAGGTGTGATGATCTCAGGTGAGGAGGAGAGTTCAGACAGGTGTGATGATCTCAGGTGAGGAGGAGAGTTCAGACAGGTGTGATGATCTCAGGTGAGGAGGAGAGTTCAGACAGGTGTGATGATCTCAGGTGAGGAGGAGAGTTCAGACAGGTGTGATGATCTCAGGTGAGGAGGAGAGTTTAGACAGGTGTGATGATCTCAGGTGAAGAGGAGAGTTTAGACAGGTGTGATGATCTCAGGTGAAGAGGAGAGTTTAGACAGGTGTGATGATCTCAGGTGAAGAGGAGAGTTTAGACAGGTGTGATGAAGATTGTTGTCTGACCCCCCTTCTCTGCAGTCTAAGGAGGACCAGACTCAGGTGGTCTCTAACCTGAAGACCATCTCCATGTCGTCCAGTAAACTCCTGCTGGCTGCTAAAGCTCTGTCCACTGACCCCTCCTCCCCCAACCTCAAGAACCAGCTCGCTGCTGCAGCCAGGTAGGAGCAACACCTGTCTGTGTGTTTACCTGTCTGTCTGTTTACCTGTCTGTCTGTGTGTTTACCTGTCTGTGTGTTTACCTGTCTGTGTGTGTGTTTACCTGTCTGTGTGTTTACCTGTCTGTCTGTGTGTTTACCTGTCTGTGTGTTTACCTGTCTGTCTGTTTACCTGTCTGTGTGTGTGTTTACCTGTCTGTGTGTGTGTTTACCTGTCTGTCTGTCTGTTTACCTGTCTGTGTGTTTACCTGTCTGTGTGTTTACCTGTCTGTCTGTCTGTTTACCTGTCTGTGTGTGTGTTTACCTGTCTGTCTGTTTACCTGTCTGTGTGTGTGTTTACCTGTCTGTCTGTGTGTTTACCTGTCTGTGTGTTTACCTGTCTGTCTGTGTGTTTACCTGTCTGTGTGTTTACCTGTCTGTCTGTCTGTTTACCTGTCTGTCTGTCTGTTTACCTGTCTGTGTGTGTGTTTACCTGTCTGTCTGTGTGTTTACCTGTCTGTGTGTTTACCTGTCTGTCTGTGTGTTTACCTGTCTGTGTGTTTACCTGTCTGTCTCTTCAGGGCGGTTACAGACAGCATCAACCAGCTGATCACAATGTGCACTCAGCAGGCTCCAGGTCAGAAGGAGTGTGACAACGCTCTAAGAGAGCTCGAGGTACACACACACACACACACACACACACACACACACACACACACACACACACACACACACACACACACACACACACACACACACACACACACACACACACACACACACACACACACACACACTCACAAGGTTACAAATAAACAGATTTTTAAATTCTTATAAGAAACAGTAGAACATAGAGACTTATGTTACCTGTGCAGGTGAGCTTTTTTTGTAACCGTGTGTGTGTGTCTGTGTGTGTGTCTGTGTGTGTGTCTGTGTGTGTGTGTGTGTGTGTGTGTGTGTGTTTAGTCAGTGCGAGGGATGCTGGAGAACCCGACCGAGGCGGTGAATGAGTTGTCGTACTTTGACTGCATCGACAGTGTGATGGAGAACTCAAAGGTAAAAACACACACACACATTCTTTAAAGTTAGACCCGCCCCCTTTATCAATATTTCCTGTTACCTGTGCTCAGGTGTTGGGTGAGTCCATGGCTGGTATCTCCCATCATGCCAAGAACTCGAACCTGCCGGAGTTTGGAGATTCTGTGAGCGGAGGCTCGAAGGCTCTGTGTGGTCTGACTGAAGCTGCTGCTCAGGTAAGTACACACTGATGTTCATCCGCACACACAGGTGTGTTTGTGTAACCATGATCTCTGTTTGCAGGCGGCCTACCTGGTGGGCGTGTCCGACCCGAACAGCTCGGCCGGTCAGAAGGGCCTGGTTGACCCGGCTCAGTTTGCCCGGGCAAATCAGTCCATCCAGATGGCGTGTCAGAACCTGGTGGACCCGGCCTGCACACAGTCCCAGGTACCTCCTCAGACACACCTGAGACAGCCCACCTGAGCTCCGTGTGACATCTACTGATGATGTGTTTGTGTTCAGGTGCTGTCTGCTGCCACCATCGTAGCCAAACACACTTCAGCTCTGTGTAACGCATGTCGCCTCGCCTCCTCCAAAACGCCAAACCCTGTTGCTAAGAGACAGTTCGTCCAATCAGCCAAAGAGGTCGCCAACACCACAGCCAACCTGGTCAAGTCCATCAAGGTGAGTCAGACAGGTGCTTTAAACTCTGTCAGTGAGCAGATTCAGTCTTTGTGATTCTCAGGTAAAGGTCAATGTGTGTGTGTGTGTGTGTGTGTGTGTGTGTGTGTGTGTGTGTGTGTGTGTGTGTGTGTGTGTGTGTGTGTGTGTGTGTGTGTGTGTGTGTGTGTGTGTGTGTGTGTGTGTGTGTGTGTGTGTGTGTAGGCTCTGGACGGGGCCTTTAACCAGGAGAACAGGGAGAAGTGTCGAGCAGCGACCGGTCCTCTGATAGAAGCCGTCGATAATCTGACCGCCTTCGCCTCGAACCCGGAGTTCTCCAGTATCCCAGCTCAGATCAGCCCTGAAGTGAGACTCACCTGGAGACTTACACCTGTACATGTGATACGTGCTCTGTCCATCTTCATCCTCTTCCTCTTCCTCAGGGTCATGCTGCCATGGAGCCCATTGTAATGGCTGCCAGGACAATGCTGGAGAGCTCAACCGGTCTGATCCAGACCGCCCGCTCGCTCGCCGTCAACCCCAAAGACCCGCCCAAATGGTCCGTTCTGGCTGGACACTCCCGGACGGTCTCTGACTCCATCAAGAAGCTCATCACACATGAGGTACGCTCAACTAAAAATATACTGAATAATATTTTAACATTCTGAACAGTTTCATTAACATTAATTAATCTGTGTCACGTTTTCACATAATCTTTATTGTGTGTGTGTGTGTGTGTGTGTGTGTGTGTGTGTGTGTGTGTGTGTGTGTGTGTGTGTGTGTGTGTGTGTGTGTGTGTGTGTGTGTGTGTGTGTGTGTGTGTGTGTGTGTGTGTGTGTGTGTGTGTGTACAGAGAGAAAGCTCCAGGTCAGAGAGAGTGTGATGATGCTATAGAGGTTTTGAACGGCTGCATCAGAGAGGTCGACCAGGCTTCACTGGCTGCTATTAGCCAACAGCTAACACCCCGAGAGGACATCTCTATGGAGGTACACAAACAGTAAACACACAGTTTATACACTTTATACACGCACATGATACACACACACACACAGTATACACACAGGGTGTACACACACACAGTATACACACATGGTGTACACACACACAGGGTGTACACACACACAGTATACACACAGGGTGTACACACACACAGTATACACACAGGGTGTACACACACACAGTATACACACATGGTGTACACACAGGGTGTACACACACACAGGGTGTACACACACAGTATACACACAGGGTGTACACACACACAGTATACACACATGGTGTACACACAGGGTGTACACACACACAGTATACACACATGGTGTACACACACACAGTATACACACAGGGTGTACACACACACAGTATACACACAGGGTGTACACACACACAGTATACACACATGGTGTACACACAGGGTGTACACACACACAGTATACACACAGGGTGTACACACACACAGTATACACACAGGGTGTACACATACACAGTATACACACAGGGTGTACACACACACAGTATACACACAGGGTGTACACACACAGTATACACACAGGGTGTACACACACACAGTATACACACAGGGTGTACACACACACAGGGTGTACACACACAGTATTTGATGAATGGGTATTGCGTGTGTTTCGATTTCAGACGCTCCACGAGCAGATGGCGGCCTCCGTCCATGAGATCAGTAACTTGATTGATCCTGTTGCTGTGGCTGCTGGATCAGAGGCCTCCCAGTTGGGACACAAGGTACACACACACTGGTTAAAACTGGTATGAACTGGTTTTACACTGGTCTAAACTAGTGTAAACTGGTTTTAAACTGGTTCAAACTGGCACTTCTCTGTCAGTCTGTCTGATATGTATACCTATCCACCTATCCAGGTGTCTCAGATGGCGAGTTACTTTGAGCCTCTTATCATGGCGGCCATCGGCACAGCATCAAAGATCCTGAGCAGCCAGCAGCAGATGGCAGTCTTAGACCAGACAAAGACCCTGACAGAGTCGGCTCTGCAGATGCTCTACACGGCCAAGGAGGCGGGAGGTAACCCTAAGGTAAAAAAAAGACTGGACGCTGGTGTTTTCACCCCCTATGAGTCATGGTGACAAGCGTTAGCTTACATAAGGAAGAGCTGTAGATGAGGTCCATCCAGTGCAGTACATCTGTGTGTCCTCAGTCAGCTAACACGATGGAGGTTCTGCAGTAACAGTAGATAGATTCTTTGTATTTAATTTCTATGTTTTGTTGTGTGTTGACTTGTGTTGTGTGTCACTTGTGCAGGCAGCGCACATGCAGGAGGCTCTTGAGGAATCCGTGCAGATGATGAAGGAGGCGGTGGACGATCTCGGGGCGACGCTGGCTGAAGCAGCGAGCGCAGCAGGAGCGGTGGGAGGCATGGTGGACTCTATCAACGATGCCATCAATAAGATGGAGGACTCACCTGCTCCAGAACCTGAGGGCACCTTCGTAGATTATCAGACCACGATGGTGAAGACGGCCAAGGCCATCGCTGTCACCGTGCAGGAGATGGTGAGACCCAATATGTTTCAAAGTCCTATGACTGCCATCTGATGGAACAGGAGGAATCATTACTGCACATATGACTGTCAATCAGAACACAGACATTTGACTGTTAGCTAGTTAGCTAGCTCATACATGCAGCTCATCTGTCTCCTCCTTGAACGAACAGATGTTTGTTGTGAAGTGAACAAAGCGTTTTTGTCCACGTAGTGAACCTTTGACATGCATCAGCAGCAGCAGCCATGTCGGTCTTTTATAACGATAAGTCATTAGAGTGAAACTCGACTCGTGATGGATAAACAACAATCAAAAGAAGTATCTATAATCAAATATGAACCTGCTTAGATCGGACGGATACACTCAGGTGTTCACCTCTTTCTCTCCTCAGGTGACCAAGTCCAACACCAACCCTGACGACCTTGGAGGACTCGCCAACCAGCTGACCAACGAGTTTGGAAATCTGGCCGACGAGGCCAAATATGCAGCCATAACAGCCGAGAATGACGAGGTAAGCAAAATTAATTCTGACTTAGCAGACTCAACACGTCTCCATGACAACACCTATCAATACTTACCTGTGTGTGTGTTTCCAGATCGGCTCCCACATCAAGAAGCAGGTGGGCGAGCTGGGATTCAGCTGCACTGGGCTCGTCACCAAAGCTGGAGCTCTGCAGTGCAGCCCCAACGACTCGTTCACCAAGAAGGAGCTGATCGAGAGCGCTCGCAAAGTCTCCGAGAAGGTCACAGCACACACACACGCCCACACCTGTCCACAGAGACGTGACATGCTCCATTACTACACCTCTTCTCACCTGATCCTTTTATAGCACCTCCCCTTATCTGATGTGCTCCTTCCCTCCAGGTGTCTCATGTGCTGGCGTCCCTGCAGGCTGGTAACCGTGGCACTCAGGCCTGCATCACTGCCGCCAGCGCTGTGTCAGGAATAATTGCAGACCTCGACACCACCATCATGTTCGCCACAGCCGGGACTCTGAACCGAGAGAACGCAGAGACGTTCGCCGACCACAGGTACTAATACTCACTGACCACAGGTACTGATACTCACTGACTACAGGTACTGATACTCACTGACCACAGGTACTGATACTCACTGACCACAGGTACTGATACTCACTGACCACAGGTACTGATACTCACTGACTACAGGTACTGATACTCACTGACCACAGGTACTGATACTCACTGACCACAGGTACTGATACTCACTGACCACAGGTACTGATACTTACTGACCACAGGTACTGATACTCACTGACCACAGGTACTGATACTCACTGACCAGAGGTACTAATACTCACTGACCAGAGGTACTGATACTCACTGACCAGAGGTACTGATACTCACTGACCAGAGGTACTGATACTCACTGACCACAGGTACTGATACTCACTGACCACAGGTACTGATACTCACTGACCAGAGGTACTGATACTCACTGACCACAGGTACTGATACTCACTGACTACAGGTACTAATACTCACTGACTACAGGTACTGATACTCACTGACCACAGGTACTAATACTCACTGACCACAGGTACTGATACTCACTGACCACAGGTACTGATACTCACTGACTACAGGTACTGATACTCACTGACCACAGGTACTGATACTCACTGACCACAGGTACTAATACTCACTGACCACAGGTACTGATACTCACTGACCACAGGTACTGATACTCACTGACCACAGGTACTAATACTCACTGACCACAGGGACTGATACTCACTGACTACAGGTACTAATACTCACTGACCACAGGTACTGATACTCACTGACCAGAGGTACTAATACTCACTGACTACAGGTACTGATACTCACTGACCAGAGGTACTGATACTCACTGACTACAGGTACTAATACTCACTGACTACAGGTACTGATACTTACTGACCACAGGTACTGATACTCACTGACTACAGGTACTGATACTCACTGACCACAGGTACTGATACTCACTGACTACAGGTACTGATACTCACTGACCACAGGTACTAATACTCACTGACCACAGGTACTGATACTCACTGACCACAGGTACTAATACTCACTGACCACAGGTACTGATACTCACTGACTACAGGTACTGATACTCACTGACCAGAGGTACTGATACTCACTGACCAGAGGTACTAATACTCACTGACCACAGGTACTAATACTCACTGACCACAGGTACTGATACTCACTGACCACAGGTACTGATACTCACTGACTACAGGTACTGATACTCACTGACCACAGGTACTGATACTCACTGACCACAGGTACTAATACTCACTGACCACAGGTACTAATACTCACTGACCACAGGTACTAATACTCACTGACCACAGGTACTGATACTCACTGACCACAGGTACTGATACTCACTGACTACAGGTACTGATACTCACTGACCACAGGTACTGATACTCACTGACCACAGGTACTAATACTCACTGACCACAGGTACTAATACTCACTGACCACAGGTACTAATACTCACTGACTACAGGTACTAATACTCACTGACTACAGGTACTCTGGGACTCAGGGACTCTGTGTAGAGTTCTTATGACTCCGCTGTATTTGGTGTCTTAAATATCCTGTCATCTGTTTAGGGAGCTCATTTTGAAGACGGCCAAAGCTCTGGTGGAAGACACCAAGTTACTGGTTTCTGGAGCCGGAGCGAGTCAGGAGAAACTGGCCCAGGCCGCCCAGTCGTCAGTCTGCACCATCACCAAACTGGCTGATGTAGTCAAACTGGGAGCTGCCAGTCTGGGATCAGAGGACCCAGAGACACAGGTAAACTCAAGACTGATGGTGTACATACTGTGAAGTGTGAATGCTCTACTTACTGGTTCTGGTAGTTTTCCACCTTGACCTGGGTCCAGTCTGTAACCTTGTGTGTGTCTCCTCAGGTGGTTCTGATCAATGCAGTGAAGGATGTGGCCAAAGCTCTGGGGAACCTGATCAGCTCCACCAAGGCTGCTGCAGGGAAACCTCACGATGACCCGAGCATGCTGCAGCTCAAGAGCTCGGCCAAGGTTAGACACACACACACACACACACACATGCACACACACACACATAAATACACACACAACCATTTACACGCACATATCTGATTACACACACACGGATTGAGGCACCTTTGTTTTGCTACATTTCTTCCTCCACATGACACACACTGGTGAGGATCTGCTCACAGGACAGGTGTTATTGGCAGTTTCCTGGTGATTCTTTGTGACTCCTCCCCCTGTCCTGTGACCTTGTTCCTCAGGTGATGGTGACCAACGTCACGTCTCTCCTGAAGACGGTGAAGGCCGTTGAAGACGAAGCCACGAAGGGAACGCGAGCTCTGGAGGCCACGATCGAGCACATCAAGCAGGAGCTGACAGTACGACACTTTATATTCATTTATTCATTTATATATTTATATATATTATATTTCCCTCGGGATCAATAAAGTATCTATCTATCTATTCATTTATATATTTATATATATTATATTTCCCTCTGGATCAATAAAGTATCTATCTATCTATTCATTTATATATTTATATACATTATATTTCCCTCGGGATCAATAAAGTATCTATCTATCTATTCATGTGTCCTCAAATATCCATCCACTCACCTGTCTGTGTGCTCAGGTGTTCAGCAGCTCAGAACCTCCTCCAAAAACCACCACACCTGAGGAGTTCATCCGCATGACCAAAGGCATCACCATGGCAACAGCCAAAGCAGTGGCTGCTGGGAACTCATGTCGCCAGGAGGACATCATCGCCACAGCCAACCTGAGTCGCAGAGCCATCGCTGACATGCTGCACTCCTGCAAGGTGAGAAGTCACGTCACGTATTACCTGGACAGGTGAGACGTCGCTTTAAACATAAACCTGAACATGTTTCTGACTCACCTGTGTGTGTGTGTGCGTGTGTGTGCGTGTGTGCGTGTGTGTGCGTGTGTGTGTCTGTGTGTGTGTGTGTGTGTCTCAGGAGGCAGCGTATCATCCAGAGGTCAGTAAGGACGTTCAGATGAGAGCTCTGCGTTATGGAAACGAGTGTGCGACAGGATATTTGGGTCTGCTGGAGCACGTGCTAGTGGTAAGACTTCTTTACCTGCACTCACACACACACACACGCACGCACGCACACACACACACGCACGCACGCACACACACACGCACACACACACACGTACACCTGCTGCTGTCAGCTGATCACAAAGAAACACAATGTTTATTATATTTCGTCCTTCCTGACCGCCATGATATATCGCGCATGCGCAGGTCGAGTAGCTAAACCAACAAAGTCATGCGTGACCCCTGATGACCCCTGATGACCCTGACAGGTCTACATCTTCCACTGTCATCAGAGGGTCTGCCCCTCGCATGTGTTGAGCTTGTTGCTTGTAGCCGTGTGACCGCTGAGGTCGGTCGTCACCTCAACTGTGACATCACAGTTTTCTTTAGTTCCTGACGCTCGTGTGTTTTCACACCATCCAGCGTAGTTAAGTTTATTTGTGTACGGTTAGCGTGGTGTGTCTGCCTGAGATAACGCGCTACGTGTGGGTTAGCTGGAGCTAGCTTATTATTTACCGACAGCACCTGTCTGGTGGCAGCTTTCTTCTAAGAGTGAAGGCGCCGTTTGCACGCTTACTCCCCATTAATTGTGCCAGGGCACAGTGTGTGCGCTCCCTCTCCCGTCACGGGTGCGTCCTGTTAGTGGTCTGGAGACGGTGTGTTTGCTCGAAGCCGGATTTGTGCGTGACGTGTTTCGATTCCTACCTGTTAGTGTTTCTTACCCCAGCAGTGCTCCCTCTAGTGTCCGCTCACTGTACTGCAGTGTTTCTGCTTTCCCGCTCCCAGCTCCTTTTCTTTTTCTGGTCAGTGTCGGCCATGTTGTTACCCACTGCTGTACTGCCTGTATGGCGGCCATGCGGCCTGAGGACGGTCACCATGTCTGTCCCTCCTGCCGGGGGCTCCAGCATTTAAAGGAGGGGGGGGGGGGGTGGACCCTTCATGCCTGAGGTGGAGCCAGTAAGGATCACTCAGGGGTCACCTTGTGGCCGATGGCCACATTTTTTCTGTCAAGGTCCAACCTGATCAGCCAACACTGCTGGCTCGACTCCAGCCCCCCCCAGGGGAAGACAGGGCAGCGCTGCTCCGCCCTGTACGGGCCTTTGTCACAGGTACCGCCGGTATGCGTGGCTCCGCCCAGCTATTTGTCTGTTACGGCGGTCCCAAGAGAGGTTGTGCTCTCTCGAAGCAGTGACTGTCCCACTGGATCCGGGCGTATCAGGCGGTCGTGCTGTGCCGTCTGGAGGGGTGTGTCCACGTGGTGGGCGGCGCCCCTGGAAGACATTTGTGCCTCCTGGACATCACGAGCACCTTCACGAGGTTCTACAGAGTTAACATCGTGACGCCACAGATTGATGACCCACAAACATTTCATTGTACTTAAAGGGTTAAGGCTGGCCTTTAACCTATCAGCTAGTTATTGATTATACATTTACAAACAATCTGTAATCCTGATTCATCACATTTGATGTTTGAGATTCCACGATTTCACATTTCAAAATAAAACTTTTTAGGCCTTTATTTTGAAGGATTGTCCTGTCATTAACTTCAGACCTTAGTTAATGGTGAGGCCTGGTTTGCACTCTTCTTCTCTTTGTTTTTGCTGAGTCATGAGTTCCTGTTTTCACACTGATGGTTAACACTCACTCAGTGTCATGTTTCAGAGCAGGTCGTCTGCTGAGTCATGACTTCCTGTCTCTCCTCCTCTTCTATGTCTCTGCTCCTTTAAACTTGATGCTCACTGATGTCGGTGAAAGCCGGTGAGTTGGTCACATGACTTACCTGCACAGGTGTGAGGCTGCAGTGACGTTGTATATCACATTGTCGCTGCTGCAGGTTAACAGATTTTTGAGTATGAAGAGCATGTTTAACCTGTGTGTGTGTGTGTGTGTGTGTGTGTGTGCACAGTTTGCTAAGACACAAACCCCCCCCCCACACACACACACACACACACACACACACACACACACACACACACACACACACACACACACACACACACACACACACACACACACACACACACACACTCTGGTGTCTGGTGCCCTCTGGTGGCTAACACACTCACAGTGTTCAGATCTGGCCATCACAGAACAACCAGGTGATGCATGCAGGTGTGATGCAGCCACAGCTTGTTGTTAGCATTTTGGTGTGTGTGTGTGTGTGTGTGTGTGTGTGTGTGTGTGTGTGTGTGTGTGTGTGTGTGTGTGTGTGTGTTTGCCTTTCCATTCCTGTGTAATGACATCTCTCTCTCTCTCTGTTGAGCCTTTAATGCTCTGCACCTGTCACACAGTCCAACCTGAATACACTAAGAGTCTACCTAGGACACACTGAGGACACACACACACACACACACACACACACACACACACACACACACCTATGATTAACCTTTCAAGTAAAATCAGAGAGTCACCGTTTTATCACAAATTGTGCGACAAATAAAGTTTTTTGAATTAAATTGAACATGTGATGTGAGTCACTGACCTTTAATGTTAGCTGCTGTTAGCATTAGCTTAGCATATGTGAACCATCAGTGACATAGAGTGTGATGATTAGTAAAGGTTGACTCTGTCCCCCCCCCCCCCCTCCAGATCATCCATAAGCCGTCTCACGACTTGAAGCAGCAGCTGGCCAATTACTCCAAACGAGTGGCGGGCTCCGTGACAGAGCTGATCCAGGCCGCCGAGGCCATGAAAGGTAATGTGACCTTTCACCTGTACGACACCTGAATGTGTGTGTCTGTGTGTGTGTGTGTGTGTGTGTGTGTGTGTGTGTGTGTGTGTGTGTGTGTGTGTGTGTGTGTGTGTGTGTGTGTGTGTGTGTGTGTGTGTGTGTGTGTGTGTGTGTGTGTGTGTGTGTGTGTGTGTGTGTGTGTGTGTGTGTCCTCTTTATATCACTTTTACCTCCCGTTTCCACCGAGCGGTTCAGTTCGGTTTGGCACACATTTTGCGGAGGAGGGTTAGGGTTCAGACAGGGGGGGAGGAGGGTTAGGGTTCAGACAGGGGGGGGAGGAGGGTTAGGGTTCAGACAGGGGGGGGAGGAGGGTTAGGGTTCAGACAGGGGGGGGAGGAGGGTTAGGGTTCAGACAGGGGGGGAGGAGGGTTAGGGTTCAGACAGGGGGGGGAGGAGGGTTAGGGTTCAGACAGGGGGGGGAGGAGGGTTAGGGTTCAGACAGGGGGGGAGGAGGGTTAGGGTTCAGACAGGGGGGGAGGAGGGTTAGGGTTCAGACAGGGGGGGAGGAGGGTTAGGGTTCAGACAGGGGGGGGAGGAGGGTTAGGGTTCAGACAGGGGGGGGAGGAGGGTTAGGGTTCAGACAGGGGGGGAGGAGGGTTAGGGTTCAGACAGGGGGGGAGGAGGGTTAGGGTTCAGACAGGGGGGGAGGAGGGTTAGGGTTCAGACAGGGGGGGGAGGAGGGTTAGGGTTCAGACGGGGGGGAGGAGGGTTAGGGTTCAGACAGGGGGGGGGAGGGTTAGGGTTCAGACGGGGGGGAGGAGGGTTAGGGTTCAGACAGGGGGGAGGAGGTTAGGGTTCAGACGGGGGGGGAGGAGGGTTAGGGTTCAGACGGGGGGGGAGGAGGGTTAGGGTTCAGACAGGGGGGGAGGAGGGTTAGGGTTCAGACAGGGGGGGAGGAGGTTAGGGTTCAGACAGGGGGGGAGGAGGGTTAGGGTTCAGACAGGGGGGGAGGAGGGTTAGGGTTCAGACAGGGGGGGAGGAGGGTTAGGGTTCAGACAGGGGGGGGAGGAGGGTTAGGGTTCAGACAGGGGGGGGGAGGGTTAGGGTTCAGACGGGGGGGAGGAGGGTTAGGGTTCAGACAGGGGGGAGGAGGTTAGGGTTCAGACGGGGGGGGAGGAGGGTTAGGGTTCAGACGGGGGGGGAGGAGGGTTAGGGTTCAGACAGGGGGGGAGGAGGGTTAGGGTTCAGACAGGGGGGGAGGAGGTTAGGGTTCAGACAGGGGGGGAGGAGGGTTAGGGTTCAGACAGGGGGGGGAGGAGGGTTAGGGTTCAGACGGGGGGGAGGAGGGTTAGGGTTCAGACAGGGGGGGAGGAGGGTTAGGGTTCAGACAGGGGGGGGGGTTAGGGTTCAGACAGGGGGGGAAGGTTAGGGTTCAGACGGGGGGGAGGAGGGTTAGGGTTCAGACAGGGGGGGAGGGTTAGGGTTCAGACAGGGGGGGAAGGTTAGGGTTCAGACGGGGGAGGAGGGTTAGGGTTCAGACAGGGGGGAGGAGGGTTAGGGTTCAGACAGGGGGGGAGGGTTAGGGTTCAGACGGGGGGGGGGGTTAGGGTTCAGACAGGGGGGAGGAGGGTTAGGGTTCAGACGGGGGGGGGAGGGTTAGGGTTCAGACAGGGGGGGGAGGGTTAGGGTTCAGACGGGGGGGGGGTTAGGGTTCAGACAGGGGGGAGGAGGGTTAGGGTTCAGACAGGGGGGAGGAGGGTTAGGGTTCAGACGGGGGGGGGGTTAGGGTTCAGACGGGGGGGGGTTAGGGTTCAGACAGGGGGGGGGTTAGGGTTCAGACAGGGGGGAGGGTTAGGGTTCAGACAGGGGGGGGAGGGTTAGGGTTCAGACGGGGGGGGGGTTAGGGTTCAGACAGGGGGGGGGGGTTAGGGCTCTTAATCTCAGCAGTTCTTTTTTAAACTTCGGGGTTGAATGTTCTTTCAGCATCAGACGTGATGAGTCTGAAATAACTCCTGTAGTCCTCTCAGTGAGGCCCTCAGGGTCCCGTTTAGTCCCGCCCCCTCTGTGTCTCAGCATGTGCGTGTATTGTGATATGATATTGTGTGTGTATTCTGTGTTGAGCTGCTCGGCGTCTGCAGATGGAAATGAGCAAACTGCTGATCTGGTTTGAACTAAACTACACTGAAGGTGTTAGAGTTTAAAGATGATGTTAGATGTTCCAGTTTCACTGGGTCTGAAATAGTTTCCCCTCCTTGTGTTCAAAGCTTTTAATGAAAAGGAGCTCCTTAGTGCGATGTGGAGGAGGATTAGTTCAGATCCCCCACAGGGCTCCGGTTTCTGTCCTGACCCCCCTCCTACATCAGAAGCAGATTAGAGAGGCCTGGTGGAGATTCTTTGGATGCTCAGTCTGCTGACTCCCCTTCATCGCTGCGTTTAGAGAATGACGAGCGGAGAGGCTGTGAAGGATCAGCGCAGTGATGTATGGTCAGATCACCATGTTGGACGCTCCTCATTCAGCATCAAATTCTCTTGTCCAATCACAATCCTCCAAACTCGCACTCATGTGAAATATCAAAGTTCAGCTGTGATTATCTTTATTTTGTTTCTTTCTAACATTTCTAACATGTGCAAATCAGAGCACCTGTACAGGTAGAGGCTCTGACCTCCACCCTGAGTTACACCTGTCAGGTAGAGGCTCTGACCTCCACCCTGAGTTACACCTGTCAGGTAGAGGCTCTGACCTCCACCCTTAGTTACACCTGTACAGGTAGAGGCTCTGACCTCCACCCTGAGTTACACCTGTCAGGTAGAGGCTCTGACCTCCACCCTGAGTTACACCTGTCAGGTAGAGGCTCTGACCTCCACCCTTAGTTACACCTGTACAGGTAGAGGCTCTGACCTCCACCCTTAGTTACACCTGTACAGGTAGAACACTCTGACCTCCACCCTGAGTTACACCTGTACAGGTAGAACACTCTGACCTCCACCCTTAGTTACACCTGTACAGGTAGAACACTCTGACCTCCACCCTTAGTTACACCTGTACAGGTAGAACACTCTGACCTCCACCCTGAGTTACACCTGTACAGGTAGAACACTCTGACCTCCACCCTGAGTTACACCTGTACAGGTAGAACACTCTGACCTCCACCCTTAGTTACACCTGTACAGGTAGAACACTCTGACCTCCACCCTTAGTTACACCTGTACAGGTAGAGGCTCTGACCTCCATCCTGAGTTACACCTGTACAGGTAGAACACTCTGACCTCCACCCTTAGTTACACCTGTACAGGTAGAACACTCTGACCTCCACCCTTAGTTACACCTGTCAGGTAGAGGCTCTGACCTCCACCCTTAGTTACACCTGTACAGGTAGAGGCTCTGACCTCCACCCTTAGTTACACCTGTACAGGTAGAACACTCTGACCTCCACCCTTAGTTACACCTGTACAGGTAGAACACTCTGACCTCCACCCTTAGTTACACCTGTACAGGTAGAACACTCTGACCTCCACCCTTAGTTACACCTGTACAGGTAGAACACTCTGACCTCCACCCTTAGGTACACCTGTACAGGTAGAACACTCTGACCTCCATCCTTAGTTACACCTGTACAGGTAGAACACTCTGACCTCCATCCTTAGTTACACCTGTACAGGTAGAACACTCTGACCTCCACCCTGAGTTACACCTGTACAGGTAGAACACTCTGACCTCCACCCTTAGGTACACCTGTACAGGTAGAACACTCTGACCTCCATCCTTAGTTACACCTGTACAGGTAGAACACTCTGACCTCCATCCTTAGTTACACCTGTACAGGTAGAACACTCTGACCTCCACCCTGAGTTACACCTGTACAGGTAGAACACTCTGACCTCCACCCTGAGTTACACCTGTACAGGTAGAACACTCTGACCTCCATCCTTAGTTACACCTGTACAGGTAGAACACTCTGACCTCCACCCTGAGTTACACCTGTACAGGTAGAACACTCTGACCTACACCCTTAGTTACACCTGTCAGGTAGAACACTCTGACCTCCATCCTTAGTTACACCTGTACAGGTAGAACACTCTGACCTCCACCCTGAGTTACACCTGTACAGGTAGAACACTCTGACCTCCACCCTTAGTTACACCTGTACAGGTAGAACACTCTGACCTACACCCTTAGTTACACCTGTACAGGTAGAACACTCTGACCTCCACCCTGAGTTACACCTGTCAGGTAGAACACTCTGACCTCCACCCTGAGTTACACCTGTACAGGTAGAACACTCTGGCCTCCACCCTGAGTTACACCTGTCAGGTAGAACACTCTGACCTCCACCCTGAGTTACACCTGTACAGGTAGAACACTCTGACCTCCACCCTGAGTTACACCTGCACAGGTAGAACACTCTGACCTCCACCCTGAGTTACACCTGTACAGGT
>NW_027636632.1:0-11699 GCF_947650265.1 Symphodus melops | reverse complement strand
GAGAGAGAGAGAGAGAGGATACCTGTCTGTGTTTAACTCAGGTGAGAGAGAGAGATACCTGTCTGTGTTTAACTCAGGTGAGAGAGAGAGATACCTTGTCTGTGTTTAACTCAGGTGAGAGAGAGAGAGAGAGAGAGATACCTGTCTGTGTTTAACTCAGGTGAGAGAGATACCTGTCTGTGTTTTAACTCAGGTGAGTAGAGAGAGAGAGAGAGAGAGAGAGAGATACCTGTCTGTGTTTAACTCAGGTGAGAGAGAGAGATACCTGTCTGTGTTTAACTCAGGTGAGAGAGAGAGAGAGAGAGATACCTGTCTGTGTTTAACTCAGGTGAGAGAGAGAGATACCTGGTCTGTGTTTAACTCAGGAGAGAGAGAGAGAGAGAGAGATACCTGTCTGTGTTTAACTCAGGTGAGAGAGAGAGAGAGAGATACCTGTCTGTGTTTAACTCAGGTGAGAGAGAGAGAGAGAGAGATACCTGTCTGTGTTTAACTCAGGTGAGAGAGAGAGATACCTGACTGTGTTTAACTCAGGTGAGAGAGAGAGATACCTGTCTGTGTTTAACTCAGGTGAGAGAGATAACTGTCTGTGTTTAACTCAGGTGAGAGAGAGAGAGATACCTGTCTGTGTTTAACTCAGGTGAGAGAGAGAGAGAGAGATACCTGTCTGTGTTTAACTCAGGTGAGAGAGAGAGAGAGATACCTGTCTGTGTTTAACTCAGGTGAGAGAGAGAGAGAGAGAGAGAGAGAGATACCCGTCTGTGTTTAACTCAGGTGAGAGAGAGAGAGAGAGATACCTGTCTGTGTTTAACTCAGGTGAGAGAGAGAGAGAGATACCTGTCTGTGTTTAACTCAGGTGAGAGAGAGAGAGAGAGAGAGATACCTGTCTGTGTTTAACTCAGGTGAGAGAGAGAGATACCTGTCTGTGTTTAACTCAGGTGAGAGAGAGAGATACCTGTCTGTGTTTAACTCAGGTGAGAGAGAGAGAGAGAGAGAGATACCTGTCTGTGTTTAACTCAGGTGTGAGAGAGAGAGAGATACCTGTCTGTGTTTAACTCAGGTGAGAGAGATACCTGTCTGTGTTTAACTCAGGTGAGAGAGATACCTGTCTGTGTTTAACTCAGGTGAGAGAGAGAGATACCTGACTGTGTTTAACTCAGGTGAGAGAGAGAGAGAGAGAGATACCTGTCTGTGTTTAACTCAGGTGAGAGAGAGAGAGAGAGAGATACCTGTCTGTGTTTAACTCAGGTGAGAGAGAGAGAGAGAGATACCTGTCTGTGTTTAACTCAGGTGAGAGAGAGAGATACCTGTCTGTGTTTAACTCAGGTGAGAGAGAGAGAGAGAGAGAGAGAGATACCTGTCTGTGTTTAACTTAGGTGAGAGAGAGAGAGAGATACCTGTCTGTGTTTAACTCAGGTGAGAGAGAGAGAGAGAGAGAGAGAGAGATACCCGTCTGTGTTTAACTCAGGTGAGAGAGAGAGAGAGAGATACCTGTCTGTGTTTAACTCAGATGAGAGAGAGAGATACCTGTCTGTGTTTAACTCAGATGAGAGAGAGAGATACCTGTCTGTGTTTAACTCAGGTGAGAGAGATACCTGTCTGTGTTTAACTTAGGTGAGAGAGAGAGAGAGAGAGAGAGATACCTGACTGTGTTTAACTCAGGTGAGAGAGAGAGAGAGAGAGAGATACCTGTCTGTGTTTAACTCAGGTGAGAGAGAGAGAGAGAGATACCTGTCTGTGTTTAACTCAGGTGAGAGAGATAACTGTCTGTGTTTAACTCAGGTGAGAGAGAGAGAGAGAGAGAGATACCTGTCTGTGTTTAACTCAGGTGAGAGAGAGAGAGAGAGAGAGATACCTGTCTGTGTTTAACTCAGGTGAGAGAGAGAGATACCTGTCTGTGTTTAACTCAGGTGAGAGAGAGAGAGAGAGAGAGAGAGATACCTGTCTGTGTTTAACCCAGGTGAGAGAGAGAGAGAGAGAGAGAGAGAGAGATACCTGTCTGTGTTTAACTCAGGTGAGAGAGATAACTGTCTGTGTTTAACTCAGGTGAGAGAGAGAGAGAGAGAGATACCTGTCTGTGTTTAACTCAGGTGAGAGAGAGAGAGAGAGAGAGAGATACCTGTCTGTGTTTAACTCAGGTGAGAGAGAGAGAGAGAGAGAGAGAGAGAGAGATACCTGTCTGTGTTTAACTCAGGTGAGAGAGATAACTGTCTGTGTTTAACTCAGGTGAGAGAGAGAGAGAGAGATACCTGTCTGTGTTTAACTCAGGTGAGACAGATACCTGTCTGTGTTTAACTCAGGTGAGAGAGATACCTGTCTGTGTTTAACTCAGGTGAGACAGATACCTGTCTGTGTTTAACTCAGGTGAGAGAGATAACTGTCTGTGTTTAACTCAGGTGAGAGAGAGAGAGAGAGATACCTGTCTGTGTTTAACTCAGGTGAGAGAGATACCTGTCTGTGTTTAACTCAGGTGAGACAGATACCTGTCTGTGTTTAACTCAGGTGAGACAGATACCTGTCTGTGTTTAACTCTAACTGATACCTTCACAGCAGCAGGGCGCTTACTACACGCAGCCTGTGTACGCTGCTCCGCCTCAAGTCATCCACCACACCACTGTGGTCCAGCCCAATGGTATTCCTGCCGCCATGTACGGGGCGTCCATCGCTCCGCCCCGGCACAACGGTGTCACCATGGGGATGGTGGCCGGCACTACCATGGCCATGTCAGCCGGTGAGTAAAGACGCGTGTGAACGCCTTGTGACCTGCTCGTTCACGCCTCGTGACCTGCTCGTTCACGCCTCGTGACCTGCTCGTTCACTCCTCGTGACCTGCTCGTTCACGCCTCGTGACCTGCTCGATCACTCCTCGTGACCTGCTCGTTCACGCCTCGTGACCTGCTCCTTCACTCCTCGTGACCTGCTCGTTCACGCCTCGTGACCTGCTCGTTCACGCCTCGTGACCTGCTCCTTCACTCCTCGTGACCTGCTCGTTCACTCCTCGTGACCTGCTCCTTCACTCCTCGTGACCTGCTCGTTCACGCCTCGTGACCTGCTCCTTCACTCCTCGTGACCTGCTCGTTCACTCCTCGTGACCTGCTCGTTCACGCCTCGTGACCTGCTCCTTCACTCCTCGTGACCTGCTCGTTCACGCCTCGTGACCTGCTCCTTCACTCCTCGTGACCTGCTCGTTCACAGCCTCGTGACCTGCTCGTTCACGCCTCGTGACCTGCTCGTTCACGCCTCGTGACCTGCTCCTTCACTCCTCGTGACCTGCTCGTTCACGCCTCGTGACCTGCTCGTTCACGCCTCGTGACCTGCTCGTTCACACTTTGTGACCTGCTCGTTCACGCCTCGTGACCTGCTCGTTCACGCCTCGTGACCTGCTCGTTCACTCCTCGTGACCTGCTCGTTCACTCCTCGTGACCTGCTCGTTCACTCCTCGTGACCTGCTCGTTCACGCCTCAAGACCTGCTCGTTCACTCCTCGTGACCTGCTCCTTCACTCCTCGTGACCTGCTCGTTCACTCCTCGTGACCTGCTCGTTCACTCCTTGTGACCTGCTCGTTCACACCTCGTGACCTGCTCGTTCACTCCTCGTGACCTGCTCGTTTACTCCTCGTGACCTGCTCCTTCACTCCTCGTGACCTGCTCCTTCACTCCTCGTGACCTGCTCGTTCACTCCTCGTGACCTGCTCGTTCACTCCTCGTGACCTGCTCGTTCACTCCTCGTGACCTGCTCGTTCACGCCTTGTGACCTGCTCGTTCACTCCTCGTGACCTGCTCGTTCACACCTCGTGACCTGCTCGTTCACACCTCGTGACCTGCTCGTTCACGCCTTGTGACCTGCTCGTTCACACCTCGTGACCTGCTCGTTCACACCTCGTGACCTGCTCGTTCACTCCTCGTGACCTGCTCGTTCACTCCTTGTGACCTGCTCGTTCACGCCTTGTGACCTGCTCGTTCACACCTTGTGACCTGCTCGTTCACACCTCGTGACCTGCTCGTTCACTCCTTGTGACCTGCTCGTTCACGCCTTGTGACCTGCTCGTTCACGCCGTGTGACCTGCTCGTTCACTCCTCGTGACCTGCTCGTTCACTCCTCGTGACCTGCTCGTTCACTCCTCGTGACCTGCTCGTTCACACCTCGTGACCTGCTCGTTCACACGTGTAGCTCACAGACACTCAGTGCCTTCATGAGTCTCAGTAACGGAGTAAAGGAAAACGTCTTGTACTTTTTTTCAGTTAATCCGCCTCGTCTGTTCTTTGAAAATGTCGCCTGAACCAAACTTGTGTTTGTCTCTTTGCTTCACAGGAACGTTGCTGACGTCTTCCTCACCAGCGCCTGTTGTACCCCACCAAGTCACGATGCCCACATATCGGCCCCCAGGAACCCCCAGCTACAGCTACGTTGCCCCCCAGTGGTGAAGAGAGGGAGGAGTGAGTGTGAGCTTTCCTGCTTTTAATAGCAGATTTTCTGTTGAACAAATTCAAAGAAAGTCTTAAATGGATTAAATCTGCTTTCTGCAGCTCTGATTGGTCAATGTGCATTCACACTGTTTTCTCCAGCTCCTCCAGTGTCTGTGGCTCTTGGTGAAGACCGCCCTGCCTGCGTCTGCACCGCTTACTCTTCTTCCAGCATAATGTGAATCTAAATCCATTCAGACAGGAGGGGTTGGAGCAAAGACCCATTCCCAGAACACCCCCAAGCACCTCCTCACCTCCTGCTGCACCTCCTGCTGCACCTCCTGCTGCACCTCCAGGCTGCAGGTTGTGAAAGCCTCATCAGAGAAAAGTTCGTTTTTTATGATTTGTGGAAACGTCTGATGGTAAATGCGTGAGCATTTATTGCTCGCTCAGACTGCCTGCTGCTACAGAAGCAAATAAAGACACTCATCCAAAGGAACCAAACAGAGCATGTGCACTCACACACACACACACACACACATGCTGGACAGGCTGTGCTACATTCACTGTCCTGCTGTGTTTTTGATACGTTTGATTCTTTGCGATGCAGAGAGATCATGTGTTAGAAAAGGATCATCCAGCTCTCTGTATGTGTGCTCGATTGCTTCCTCCTGTCAGATGTCTCACAGAGTGATCAACCCGAACAGAAAGTATTGTTGGTAAAGACTGAGGAGAGGGAGAAGTTAAAGCGTTACAGAACGCCGCTGTGACACTCGCCGTCATTAACACTAAATGTGGAAACGTGTTTGTGAAAATCACTACTGAAGCAGGCTCCGCCCCCATCGCTCGCTGTTTGACCTCCAGGCTCAGCGTTCTGACATCTGCAGAGATCGCTGCCTCGTCGTCTGTGTTCAATCTGTAAATGTTGTTTTTGTGATTTTGGTTTCAAAAATAAAAACAAATATAAGAAAAGTCTTTGTTTACTCGAGTCATAATGCCGACCCCTGATCCAGCAGACCAGATCCCGGATCCAGCAGCAGACCCCCCTTCCAGCAGACCCCCGATCAACCTTTCCTTAAGTCCTTTATGAAGTCACCTAACCCCTTTCACTAAGTCCTTTATGAAGTCTAACACCTTTCACTAAGTCCTTTATGAAGTCTAACACCTTTCACTAAGTCCTTTATGAAGTCTAACACCTTTCACTAAGTCCTTTATGAAGTCTAACACCTTTCACTAAGTCCTTTATGAAGTCTAACACCTTTCACTAAGTCCTTTATGTAGTCTAACACCTTTCACTAAGTCCTTTATGAAGTCTAACACCTTTCACTAAGTCCTTTATGAAGTCTAACACCTTTCCTAAGTCCTTTATGAAGTCTAACACCTTTCACTAAGTCCTTTATGAAGTCTAACACCTTTCACTAAGTCCTTTATGAAGTCTAACACCTTTCACTAAGTCCTTTATGAAGTCTAACACCTTTCACTAAGTCCTTTATGAAGTCTAACACCTTTCACTAAGACCTTTATGAAGTCTAACACCTTTCACTAAGTCCTTTATGAAGTCTAACACCTTTCACTAAGTCCTTTATGAAGTCTCCTAACACCTTTCACTAAGTCCTTTATGAAGTCTCCTAACACCTTTCACTAAGTCCTTTATGAAGTCTAACACCTTTCACTAAGTCCTTTATGAAGTCTCCTAACACCTTTCACTAAGTCCTTTATGAAGTCTAACACCTTTCACTAAGTCCTTTATGAAGTCTAACACCTTTCACTAAGTCCTTTATGAAGTCTAACACCTTTCCTAAGTCCTTTATGAAGTCTCCTAACACCTTTCACTAAGTCCTTTATGAAGTCTAACACCTTTCACTAAGTCCTTTATGAAGTCTCCTAACACCTTTCACTAAGTCCTTTATGAAGTCTAACACCTTTCACTAAGACCTTTATGAAGTCTAACACCTTTCACTAAGTCCTTTATGAAGTCTAACACCTTTCATTAAGTCCTTTATGAAGTCTGACACCTTTCACTAAGTCCTTTATGAAGTCTAACACCTTTCACTAAGTCCTTTATGAAGTCTCCTAACACCTTTCACTAAGTCCTTTATGAAGTCTAACACCTTTCACTAAGTCCTTTATGAAGTCTAACACCTTTCACTAAGTCCTTTATGAAGTCTAACACCTTTCACTAAGTCCTTTATGAAGTCTAACACCTTTCACTAAGTCCTTTATGAAGTCTAACACCTTTCACTAAGTCCTTTATGAAGTCTAACACCTTTCACTAAGTCCTTTATGAAGTCTAACACCTTTCACTAAGTCCTTTATGTAGTCTAACACCTTTCACTAAGTCCTTTATGAAGTCTAACACCTTTCATTAAGTCCTTTATGAAGTCTAACACCTTTCACTAAGTCCTTTATGAAGTCTAACACCTTTCACTAAGTCCTTTATGAAGTCTAACACCTTTCACTAAGTCCTTTATGAAGTCTAACACCTTTCACTAAGTCCTTTATGAAGTCTAACACCTTTCACTAAGTCCTTTATGAAGTCTAACACCTTTCACTAAGTCCTTTATGAAGTCTAACACCTTTCACTAAGTCCTTTATGAAGTCTAACACCTTTCACTAAGTCCTTTATGAAGTCTAACACCTTTCACTAAGTCCTTTATGAAGTCTAACACCTTTCACTAAGTCCTTTATGAAGTCTAGCACCTTTCAATAAGTCCTTTATGAAGTCTCCTAACACCTTTCACTAAGTCCTTTATGAAGTCTAACACCTTTCACTAAGTCCTTTATGAAGTCTAACACCTTTCACTAAGTCCTTTATGAAGTCTAACACCTTTCACTAAGTCCTTTATGAAGTCTAACACCTTTCACTAAGTCCTTTATGAAGTCTAACACCTTTCACTAAGTCCTTTATGAAGTCTAACACCTTTCACTAAGTCCTTTATGAAGTCTAACACCTTTCACTAAGTCCTTTATGAAGTCTAACACCTTTCACTAAGTCCTTTATGAAGTCTAACACCTTTCACTAAGTCCTTTATGAAGTCTAACACCTTTCACTAAGTCCTTTATGAAGTCTAACACCTTTCACTAAGTCCTTTATGAAGTCTAACACCTTTCACTAAGTCCTTTATGAAGTCTCCTAACACCTTTCACTAAGTCCTTTATGAAGTCTAGCACCTTTCACTAAGTCCTTTATGAAGTCTCCTAACACCTTTCACTAAGTCCTTTATGAAGTCTAGCACCTTTCACTAAGTCCTTTATGAAGTCTCCTAACACCTTTCACTAAGTCCTTTATGAAGTCTAACACCTTTCACTAAGTCCTTTATGAAGTCTAACACCTTTCACTAAGTCCTTTATGAAGTCTAGCACCTTTCACTAAGTCCTTTATGAAGTCTAACACCTTTCACTAAGTCCTTTATGAAGTCTAACACCTTTCACTAAGTCCTTTATGAAGTCTAACACCTTTCACTAAGTCCTTTATGAAGTCTAACACCTTTCACTAAGTCCTTTATGAAGTCTAACACCTTTCACTAAGTCCTTTATGAAGTCTAGCACCTTTCACTAAGTCCTTTATGAAGTCTAACACCTTTCACTAAGTCCTTTATGAAGTCTAACACCTTTCACTAAGTCCTTTATGAAGTCTAACACCTTTCACTAAGTCCTTTATGAAGTCTAACACCTTTCACTAAGTCCTTTATGAAGTCTAACACCTTTCACTAAGTCCTTTATGAAGTCTAGCACCTTTCACTAAGTCCTTTATGAAGTCTAACACCTTTCACTAAGTCCTTTATGAAGTCTAACACCTTTCACTAAGTCCTTTATGTAGTCTAACACCTTTCATTAAGTCCTTTATGAAGTCTAACACCTTTCACTACTTTCACTAAGTCCTTTATGTAGTCTAACACCTTTCATTAAGTCCTTTATGAAGTCTAACACCTTTCACTAAGTCCTTTATGAAGTCTAACACCTTTCACTAAGTCCTTTATGAAGTCTAACACCTTTCACTAAGTCCTTTATGAAGTCTAACACCTTTCACTAAGTCCTTTATGAAGTCTAACACCTTTCACTAAGTCCTTTATGAAGTCTAACACCTTTCACTAAGTCCTTTATGAAGTCTAACACCTTTCACTAAGTCCTTTATGAAGTCTAACACCTTTCACTAAGTCCTTTATGAAGTCTAACACCTTTCACTAAGTCCTTTATGAAGTCTAACACCTTTCACTAAGTCCTTTATGAAGTCTAACACCTTTCACTAAGTCCTTTATGAAGTCTAACACCTTTCACTAAGTCCTTTATGAAGTCTAACACCTTTCACTAAGTCCTTTATGTAGTCTAACACCTTTCACTAAGTCCTTTATGTAGTCTAACACCTTTCACTAAGTCCTTTATGAAGTCTAACACCTTTCACTAAGTCCTTTATGAAGTCTAACACCTTTCACTAAGTCCTTTATGAAGTCTAACACCTTTCACTAAGTCCTTTATGAAGTCTCCTAACACCTTTCACTAAGTCCTTTATGAAGTCTAACACCTTTCACTAAGTCCTTTATGAAGTCTAACACCTTTCACTAAGTCCTTTATGAAGTCTAACACCTTTCACTAAGTCCTTTATGAAGTCTAGCACCTTTCACTAAGTCCTTTATGAAGTCTCCTCACACCTTTCCTTAACCCTGTGACGTTTCCATGGGGTTAAGGTAAAGTGGATAGTGAAAGTAGTTAGGAGGGACAATCCGAATACAGCCTTTAAATCCAATAATTCAAGAGAAGAAGTGTTTAAAACCAGGCAGGCAGTCATAGACATAATATACGTAGACGCCTCATTACATGCTGGAACGCATGAAACGTCGCCGCCAAATTGGATGGGTCTCTTAGCTCTACGCTAGCAGCAGAGTCTATAGGAATCAATGGGGAGCGAGTCCTTATGCCGCTATTTTATGCAGCTTTTAATTGCAATAACCGGTACAGTATTGATAACAGATTGTGTCAGATTATCTTTCACAAGTAAGATAAATAATACATGTTTTTTTTTGTTTTTTTACCATATATAATGTGATGTCATCATAACCAACATTAATTAGAAACACATTTAACAGCACGTTTTCTTTTCAGCCCTACTTGAAGCTTCTTTAGTCATGTATGATCAAAGTCGAGCTCCTGTTTATTTTACTGTTATTTATAAATCACAAAGTTAAAGTGAGACTCCAGACTGTGACCGACCACACGCCTCTGTTTGCTGTGATCTAACGTCCTTAACCAATCAGCTGTGAGCATCATGGCTCTGCTCATATCAACATCTCTCCCTCTTTTTAGACTCACATAGAAACTTTTTATATGTTATAAATACATCAACACGTGAACACTTGATTGTTGTACAGTCCTTGTGTGTCCTACTGAAAGGTGTTTATGTATTATATTATAAACACACACACACACCTTCCTTCACTGTCACTCTCTAACACACACACACACTTTCTCATAGTCATGTTGCTGGCACTGATATTATGGGTAACACATCAGAGTGTGTGTCTGCACATATGCACTGCTATAATACACCAAACACTTTCTTTCAGAGGGGGAGAGTCTTCTGGAAGAAATGAATTCAAATGAACAATCATATTTGTTTCTTCACTAAAATAAATTTAAATTAATTCATTTATACATTTATCAATAATCAATAATCTATATGTCTTTGTTAGAGCATAATACAAAGTCTTTTGGCATGAAGACACGTATTTTTCAACGTGTCAAGCGTGTTGAATCATAACTACATTTCTGCTGTTTGTAACAAACCAAACTGTGTGAAATTCCGTTTGAAATTCGGGGAGTTCTGATGATTATTGTAATTGAAGATAAACCTTCCTCAATACAAATGAATGCAGAGCGAGCGGACCAGAGACCCATCCAAGATGGCGGCCCGTCAGCCCGTCCAATAGACAGCGTCAGTCGATGAGGCGTCTACGTATATGATGTCTATGGAGGCAGTAACGCAACATAAGGAGGCTAACCATAGATAGATAGATATCTAAGAAGAAGAAGAAGGGGGGGCTGAAGGGGGCGGTGTGTTTTTATATATCTATGGCCAGTCATAGGCGCAGCCTGCCGGAAAGTAAGGAGAAGAAGAAGAAGACTTCCCGGCATGCAGCTCGGCGCGCGAAGTCAAAAACAGTATTGTAGTTTTTTAGCTGATAATGGTCGACACTGTTTCAGTGAAATCTCTGATTTAAATTGTTAAATCAAAAAGTGAGTGTGACAGCGAGACATTTAAAGCTTCTCTGCTTCCGGTCTGAGTAAGTGTTTCTCTTATTTAACGTTTTATTAAACATTTACCGTTAACATACTCCTTAACGTCAATATCATATTCAGAGACTTTTTAAATAAATACTTCACCATGGTTTATTATTTAATATAAAGTAAACGTGTTTATTAGGGCTGTAACACTTTCAGGATGTATTTCATGATTAATGAAGAGTTCAACTGGAGACGTTAACCTGTTAGTCAGTCTGGTTAGGTTGATGTTAACCTGTTAGTCAGTCTGGTTAGGTTAATGTTAACCTGTTAGTCAGTCTGGTTAGGTTAATGTTAACCTGTAGTCAGTCTGGTTAGGTTAATGTTAACCTGTTAGTCAGTCTGGTTAGGTTAATGTTAACCTGTAGTCAGTCTGGTTAGGTTGATGTTAACCTGTTAGTCAGTCTGGTTAGGTTAATGTTAACCTGTAGTCAGTCTGGTTAGGTTGATGTTAACCTGTAGTCAGTCTGGTTAGGTTAATGTTAACCTGTTAGTCAGTCTGGTTAGGTTGATGTTAACCTGTAGTCAGTCTGGTTAGGTTAATGTTAACCTGTTAGTCAGTCTGGTTAGGTTAATGTTAACCTGTAGTCAGTCTGGTTAGGTTAATGTTAACCTGTAGTCAGTCTGGTTAGGTTAATGTTAACCTGTTAGTCAGTCTGGTTAGGTTAATGTTAACCTGTAGTCAGTCTGGTTAGGTTAATGTTAACCTGTTAGTCAGTCTGGTTAGGTTGATGTTAACCTGTTAGTCAGTCTGGTTAGGTTAATGTTAACCTGTAGTCAGTCTGGTTAGGTTAATGTTAACCTGTAGTCAGTCTGGTTAGGTTAATGTTAACCTGTTAGTCAGTCTGGTTAGGTTAATGTTAACCTGTTAGTCAGTCTGGTTAGGTTGATGTTAACCTGTAGTCTGTCTGGTTAGGTTGATGTTAACCTGTAGTCAGTCTGGTTAGGTTGATGTTAACCTGTAGTCAGTCTGGTTAGGTTAATGTTAACCTGTTAGTCAGTCTGGTTAGGTTGATGTTAACC
>NW_027636633.1:90000-121947 GCF_947650265.1 Symphodus melops | reverse complement strand
CTGCTTGGCCAACAGAAACACGAGACTGCTGAGGTCATCTGTTCACCTTTGACCTTTGACCCAGAACGTCACTCCTCAGAGTTTTTATATCAGAAACTGTTGTGTGATGCTTCATGAGTGTGGTTTTAAAACAATGAGCTGTGGAATAATCACACAGAGTAAATGAACGGCAGAACACAGACGTGTGCAAACAGGGAAACTGGACGAGTGAAGCTGGCTTCTCATTGGACGATTTAAGGCCATGATTACGACATCACACCTTCACCATTTCTGCCTCTCGGGATCAGCAGAGAGGCGAGTCTTTAACATGCTGCAGCAGTGTCTGTGGTTCTGTCAGCGCGTGTAAAGATGAGGCATGGAGGCTGCATCGCTTTTTTTACTCTCACTGCAGAGAAGTTGGCCCCAGTTTATCATGCAAGACTTTCTCTGAACAGATTTCACTGAACCAACCTGAACCTGCAGCATCCTGGACCTGCAGCATCCTGGACCTGCAGCCTCCTGAACCTGCAGCATCCTGGACCTGCAGCATCCTGGACCTGCAGCATCCTGGACCTGCAGCATCCTGAACCTGCAGCCTCCTGAACCTGCAGCCTCCTGAACCTGCAGCATCCTGGACCTGCAGCATCCTGAACCTGCAGCCTCCTGAACCTGCAGCCTCCTGAACCTGCAGCATCCTGAACCTGCAGCCTCCTGAAACTGCAGCATCCTGAACCTGCAGCATCCTGAACCTGCAGCATCCTGAACCTGCAGCCTCCTGAAACTGCAGCATCCTGGACCTGCAGCATCCTGAACCTGCAGCCTCCTGAACCTGCAGCATCCTGGACCTGCAGCCTCCTGAACCTGCAGCATCCTGGACCTGCAGCATCCTGGACCTGCAGCCTCCTGAACCTGCAGCATCCTGGACCTGCAGCATCCTGAACCTGCAGCCTCCTGAACCTGCAGCCTCCTGAACCTGCAGCATCCTGGACCTGCAGCATCCTGAACCTGCAGCCTCCTGAACCTGCAGCCTCCTGAACCTGCAGCATCCTGAACCTGCAGCCTCCTGAAACTGCAGCATCCTGAACCTGCAGCATCCTGAACCTGCAGCATCCTGAACCTGCAGCCTCCTGAACTTGCAGCATCCTGAACCTGCAGCCTCCTGAAACTGCAGCATCCTGGACCTGCAGCATCCTGAACCTGCAGCCTCCTGAACCTGCAGCATCCTGAACCTGCAGCATCCTGAACCTGCAGCATCCTGAACCTGCAGCCTCCTGAACCTGCAGCCTCCTGAAACTGCAGCATCCTGAACCTGCAGCCTCCTGAACCTGCAGCCTCCTGAAACTGCAGCATCCTGGACCTGCAGCATCCTGGACCTGCAGCCTCCTGAACTTGCAGCATCCTGAACCTGCAGCCTCCTGAACCTGCAGCCTCCTGAACCTGCAGCCTCCTGAACCTGCAGCATCCTGGACCTGCAGCCTCCTGAACTTGCAGCATCCTGAACCTGCAGCCTCCTGAACCTGCAGCCTCCTGAACCTGCAGCATCCTGAACCTGCAGCCTCCTGAACCTGCAGCCTCCTGAAACTGCAGCATCCTGAACCTGCAGCCTCCTGAACCTGCAGCCTCCTGAAACTGCAGCATCCTGGACCTGCAGCATCCTGGACCTGCAGCCTCCTGAACTTGCAGCATCCTGAACCTGCAGCCTCCTGAACCTGCAGCCTCCTGAAACTGCAGCATCCTGGACCTGCAGCATCCTGGACCTGCAGCCTCCTGAACTTGCAGCCTCCTGAAACTGCAGCCTCCTGAACCTGCAGCCTCCTGAACCTGCAGCCTCCTGAACCTGCAGCATCCTGAACCTGCAGCCTCCTGAACCTGCAGCATCCTGAACCTGCAGCATCTTGAAACTGCAGCCTCCTGAACCTGCAGCATCCTGAACCTGCAGCCTCCTGAACCTGCAGCATCCTGAACCTGCAGCCTCCTGAACCTGCAGCATCCTGAACCTGCAGCCCCTTGAACCTGCAGCCTCCTGAACCTGCAGCCTCCTGAACCTGCAGCATCCTGAACCTGCAGCCTCCTGAACCTGCAGCATCCTGAACCTGCAGCATCTTGAAACTGCAGCCTCCTGAACCTGCAGCATCCTGAACCTGCAGCCTCCTGAACCTGCAGCATCCTGAACCTGCAGCCTCCTGAACCTGCAGCATCCTGAACCTGCAGCCCCTTGAACCTGCAGCCTCCTGAACCTGCAGCCTCCTGAACCTGCAGCATCCTGAACCTGCAGCCTCCTGAACCTGCAGCATCCTGAACCTGCAGCATCCTGAACCTGCAGCCTCCTGAACCTGCAGCCTCCTCCCTCCATGAGCCACCACAGAATTCTTAACATCAGGGTCAACACTGAACCGTCAGACGTGGTCACCACTATGTAAATGAAGAAAATAGAGATAAAACAGCATCTGCAGGCTGAGGCCAGCAGTCAGTCAGCCGGTCCTCCTGCTGCTTCCTCACTCTTTTGTCAACGAGAGAGGCGGAGACAAAATACAGCACTGCTTTTTGTTCGCTGCTCCATAAAGTCAGCGTAGAAAGTTTATGAGGAACAGATGCTGGAGAAAATGAGGAGGACACAATGAGGAAGGGGCTTCACGGTCACTGGCAGCGACCCGGAGTTAACCTCCCCCTCAGTTGCCACGGAAACGGAAGAGCTGAGAATAAGGAAGGAAGCCAGCCGGTGAGAAGTTACAACCCGAAAGAATGAGAGAAGACAAGAGCAGAGAGAGTGCAAACACACACACTAAAACACACTCTCACGTGTGTGTGTGTGTGTGTGTGTGTGTGTGTGTGTGTGTGTGTGTGTGTGTGTGTGTCTCTGCAGCGAGTGTTATTCTACTGATCAGCAGGGAGATCTTTCTTCTGACACAGCTGGCTTCCTGTAAAGATGGCGGCTCAGATTTCAAGCCCCGCCTCCTGCCTGATTCGAGATGATGACACTCATTGAAGACATTAATAAAATAATTCTTTGAGCATGGCGTTGTAAACTTGGAAATCTTTGACTCGTATATTCTCATAGCACCTGCTCGCTCTGACTCCTCCTACCGCCGCCATCTTTACACAGGCTGAGAAACTGAAGACCCAATAACACATGACCAGTGATAAGAGCTGACAAACACACACTCTCTGAGGCCCAACAGCTGGATGATCGTCAGCTTCCTGTCCAACAGGAAGTAGAGCAGCTCCACGTCCAACACAAGGTTCAGCCTGGTTTTAGAAGCAGCTTTCTCCTCTCGCTGTTTCTCCTCACTCTGATCAGATTTTCTCTTCTTTGCTGCTACGTCCACGTCCGTCATATTCACCGCTTTGAATCTCCTCCAATCACTGAGCTGTATCCACTCCTAAACTCACCTGTTGCGCTCTCATTGGCTGGAGGAAACACACCAGCTCCGCCCACAAACAATGGAGCAGCTTCACTTTAGGAGAAGACTGAGTTTTATTTTGAAGGGACAATGGAGCAGCTTCACTTTAGGAGAAGACTGAGTTTTATTTTGAAGGGACAATGGAGCAGCTTCACTTTAGGAGAAGACTGAGTTTTATTTTGAAGGGACAATGGAGCAGCTTCACTTTAGGAGAAGACTGAGTTTTATTTTGAAGGGACCATGGAGCAGCTTCACTTTAGGAGAAGACTGAGTTTTATTTTGAAGGGACCATGGAGCAGCTTCTCTTTAGGAGAAGACTGAGTTTTATTTTGAAGGGACCATGGAGCAGCTTCACTTTAGGAGAAGACTGAGTTTTATTTTGAAGGGACCATGGAGCAGCTTCACTTTAGGAGAAGACTGAGTTTTATTTTGAAGGGACCATGGAGCAGCTTCACTTTAGGAGGAGACCATGGAGACCATGGTTCTCCAGCGTTTGCTAAAACTAGCTCCTGATCAAAACAGATTTCTATCAGTGGTTATTTGATACCCTGAAGGAACCTCCTGATATGCTGCAGGAAAAAAGGAAAGGAGTGTTAGGATGCAGAGAGGAGAGGGAGGAACGTACCTGGAGTCTGCTTTACTCAGGTTAGGATGGAGGATGGTCTGGTTCTTCAACATCTCCACCACACATTTAGTGTTTAGCTCCTTCTCTGTGGAAGAGAGAGGGCACAGCGTTAAAAGCAGAGCTGCTGTCACTGCTGAACATTGAGACTGAAACACAGATGAAGAGCACATTCTTCAGTCTGAAGCTTTTCAGAGCACCAACTCTGAAAACGCCCTTTAACCTCCACGTGAGCGCTAAGCTAATCAATACAGCACGCTTCCTGCACACAGTCTCTCTCTCTCTCACACACACACACACACACACACACACACACACACACACACACTGACACATGCAAACACACACACACACACACTGACACACACACAGACACACGCACGCACGCACGCACGCACGCACGCACGCACGCACGCACGCACGCACGCACGCACGCACGCACGCACGCACGCACGCACGCACGCACGCACGCACGCACGCACGCACGCACGCACGCACGCACGCACGCACGCACGCACACACACACACACACACACACACAGTCTTCAGAACACCAACTGCTCATTTCCAACTCAGCATAAGGAGTGGATGAAAACACTGTGTCAAATATTTAACAGAGCTCTGTGATTGATTATTATTATTTAACATAGCTCTGTAATTGATTATTATTATCTAACAGAACTGTTATTGATTATTATTATTTAACAGAGCTCTGTAATTGATTATTATTATTTAACATAGCTCTGTAATTGATTATTATTATCTAACAGAACTGTTATTGATTATTATTATTTAACAGAGCTCTGTGATTGATTATTATTATCTAACAGAACTGTTATTGATTATTATTATTTAACAGAGCTCTGTAATTGATTATTATTATTTAACATAGCTCTGTAATTGATTATTATTATCTAACAGAACTGTTATTGATTATTATTTAACATAGCTCTGTAATTGATTATTATTATCTAACAGAACTGTTATTGATTATTATTATTTAACAGAGCTCTGTGATTGATTATTATTATCTAACAGAACTGTTATTGATTATTATTATTTAACAGAGCTCTGTAATTGATTATTATTATTTAACATAGCTCTGTAATTGATTATTATTATCTAACAGAACTGTTATTGATTATTATTTAACAGAGCTCTGTGATTGATTATTATTATCTAACAGAACTGTTATTGATTATTATTTAACAGAGCTCTGTGATTGATTATTATTATTTAACAGAGCTCTGTGATTGATTATTATTATTTAACAGAGCTCTGTGATTGATTATTATCTAACAGAGCTCTGTGATTGATTATTATTATTTAACAGAGCTCTGTGATTGATTATTATTATTTAACAGAGCTTGATTGTCTTCATGATTCCTGGTTGATACGAGCTGGATCACTCTGGATTCTTTGCCCCATGCGAGTGCTGGTCTGGATTTCCTCTTCTCATTGCCCCCTGCTACAGTGAGGTCAGAGGTCAGGGCTGGAGCAACACTCCTTCAGATGCAAATCATCCACAGAAACTAAGACAGCCTTCACCTGTGACGCCGCCTTCAGGCCTGTTGTGTAAACAAGCCTTTAAAGAGAACAGACTTTATCAACTATAAAGTATTTTAAACCGGCCCACACATGAATGTTAGAGGTGTCTCCATTATACAGCGAGCATGTGAGAGCGTGCAGCGATTATTCACTTCAGCATGTGTCAGCACATCAAACATTCTGTGGTTTCTTTTCTTTAACAAGAACTCACTGAAGAGACTTCAGATATCCTCTCTGTAAGAAAGGCTCAGCTCGACACTTCAGGACGTTTAGTGAAGGTGTGAACAAGCAGATCAGGAGGATACGAGGAGAAGTCCTCCTGAATTCATCAGGACTTATGTGAAAATGGCTGTTGTCACTTTCCTGTACCTTCATCAGGTAACAATGTGACCATCATCATCATTAAGTTAGCTCCAGATCTACTGTATTAAAATCCTTTCATGATCTGTTCCTGGTTCACTTTCTGGGATTCAAATGGAAACCTGAGTTCAACATGTAAGGAATCAGAAAGTGGAGACTGTTTAAAGAGGAACACCAGGCAAGAGCCATGGAAACTAGGGGTCAAAGGTCAGAGGACCTGAATCTGCTGTCAGGGAGCTATAGCAGCAGGGTGCTGCTGTCTGCATTACTGCCTACATTTCCCATGTGCCCACATTCTAACCGCACTTCCTGAAGGGAAACTCTGAGGCAGTGTCATTAAAGGATAAATGTACGCACTGTTTTCTCACTTTCCACTGTCCGGTCCACCTATGCTCATGAGCCAAGAAGCTGATTGGCCGCGGTGTTGCTGTTGCTACGCCTGCGTTGCTCCGTTCTTCGAAGGCCACAGCCATGGGAACATGGTGCATTACGCAACTTTAGCAAATATTCTTCCAGCCTCACTCCCTTCCTGCCTTTGTCCTTTCAGCAGCTAAGCTACCTCTCCTCCTCTTCAACCTGGGACACACAGGGAGAGCTTACAGAAGAACTGAGTCACTCCCTGAACTACTGCAGCCTTCCTGCTGAAGAACCTGTCTGACACAGAGAACGAGGAGAAGCTGAGTCCTGACAGAGCGGCACCAAGGAGGGCTGAGTTTTTCAAATGATGAGGAAAGAAAAAAAGAGCACGGCTTCTGAGAATCCAGTTTCATCCTGACTCAAGGATCCTGCGTCCGCTCAAAGCTGCTTTGCAATAAGTCTTTCATATCTCTGCTGGAACTGTAGAGAGGTTCAATCGAGCAGGGATCACACAGACATTACTCCAAAAACATTTCCCACTGGCTTTAATTAAACAGAAACCTTCACGGTCATCAGGTTCGTCAGGTTTGAGGGTTAATTTACAGGCTGAGTAATTGATAACACGCCTTTCTTTCAATGATCGAATACAACATGCAGCTTCACAAACATTTATCAGTTCTGTCATTCACAAAATCACACTTCACTGTCCAGCTTCCAAAGCAAAACAGGATCTGACACTCAGATATTTCTTCTCTGAAAAACAAACAAACATAGCTCCATTTGTTTACATTGTAGCTCTGTTTGTTTACATTGTAGATCCGCTTGTTTATATCGTAGCTCTGTTTGTTTACATTGTAGCTCTGTTTGTTTACATTGTAGCTCTGCTTGTTTACATTGTAGCTCTGCTTGTTTACATTGTAGCTCTATTTGTTTACATTGTAGCTGTTTGTTTACATTGTAGCTCTGTTTGTTTACATTGTAGCTGTTTGTTTACATTGTAGCTCTGCTTGTTTATATCGTAGCTCTGTTTGTTTACATTGTAGCTCTGCTTGTTTACATTGTAGCTCTGCTTGTTTACATTGTAGCTCTGTTTGTTTACATTGTAGCTCTGTTTGTTTACATTGTAGCTCTGCTTGTTTACATTGTAGCTCTGCTTGTTTACATTGTAGCTCTGCTTGTTTACATTGTAGCTGTTTGTTTACATTGTAGCTCTGCTTGTTTATATCGTAGCTCTGTTTGTTCACGTCTATGGTCTCTGTAGTCTCAGTTAACATAACGATAGCAACGTCCTCTCACAGTCTGTGTCATAGACACGTCTCTGGTCTCTGTAGTCTCAGCTAACATAACGATAGCAGCGTCCTCTCACAGTCTGTGTCATAGACACGTCTCTGGTCTCTGTAGTCTCAGCTAACATAACGATAGCAACGTCCTCTCACAGTCTCTGTCATAGACGCGTCTATGGTCTCTGTAGTCTCAGCTAACGTTACGATAGCAGCGTCCTCTCACCGTCTCTGTCATAGACACGTCTATGGTCTCTGTAGTCTCAGCTAACGTCCTCTCACAGTCTCTGTCATAGACGTGTCTATGGTCTCTGTAGTCTCAGCTAACGTAACGATAGCAGCGTCCTCTCACCGTCTCTGTCACAGACACGTCTATGGTCTCTGTAGTCTCAGCTAACATAACGATAGCAACGTCCTCTCACAGTCTCTGTCATAGACACGTCTCTGGTCTCTGTAGTCTCAGCTAACATAACGATAGCAACGTCCTCTCACAGTCTCTGTCATAGACGCGTCTATGGTCTCTGTAGTCTCAGCTAACGTTACGATAGCAGCGTCCTCTCACCGTCTCTGTCATAGACACGTCTATGGTCTCTGTAGTCTCAGCTAACGTCCTCTCACAGTCTCTGTCATAGACGCGTCTATGGTCTCTGTAGTCTCAGCTAACGTAACGATAGCAGCGTCCTCTCACCGTCTCTGTCATAGACACGTCTATGGTCTCTGTAGTCTCAGCTAACATAACGATAGCAGCGTCCTCTCACAGTCTCTGTCATAGACACGTCTATGGTCTCTGTAGTCTGTGAGCGCGCTGCAGGAGCAGACAGAGATACACTTTTAACAATATACAGGCTGATAATATTAAATGTCTGATGTCTTCAAAGCTAAATCAAGACAGAACTTGTTTGTGGAATAATAATTTAGCAAATATATATTTAAAGTTTCTCAATTTCCTTATCTGACATAATGATTGATTCTGTGATTGATTGAACAGAACATAATGCTTTCTCTATTAAATGTACAGTAACAGATGTGAAGGCTACACAAAACACTATTTGTTATTTCAGCCATTAAAACATGTTTGGCCTGTATTTTTCATCTACCTGCCGCCTTGACCAGTGAATCAGAAAGTGAATTTGGGACCCTGTCAGTAATATGGTGAGCATCATCAGCAGCTGTAGAGCAGAGGTGGTTGGCTGTAACAAGCAGGCGTTTCCATGGTAACTGCAAAGAAGCAGGTTTGTAGGGACGACCCAAGACGAGTTAAACCTTAATTAAGCAAAAGTACGATTTATTCGATTACTCGATTAATCGACGGGATATTCGATAGAATACTCGATTACTAAAATATTCGATAGCTGCAGCTCTAGTTTACATTGTAGCTCCGCTTGTTTGTATCGTAGCTCTGTTTGTTAACATTGTAGTTCTGCTTCTTTACATCGTAGTTCTGCTTCTTTACATAGTAGCTCTGCTTCTTTACATCGTACCTCTGTTTGTTTACATTGTACCTCTGTTTGTTTACATTGTACCTCTACTTGTTTACATCGTAGCTCTGCTTTTTTACGTCGTAGCTCTGCTTGTTTACGTCGTACCTCTGTTTGTTTACATTGTACCTCTACTTGTTTACATCGTAGCTCTGCTTTTTTACGTCGTAGCTCTGCTTGTTTACGTCGTACCTCTGCTTCTTTACATCGTAGCTCTGCTTTTTTACATTGTAGCTTTGTTTGTTTACATCATAGCTCTGCTTATTTACATCGTAGCTCTGCTTGTTTACATCGTAGCTCTGCTTGTTTACATCGTAGCTCTGTTTGTATACATCGTACCTCTGCTTCTTTACATCGTACCTCTGCTTCTTTATATCGTACCTCTGCTTGTTTACATCGTAGCTTTGTTTGTTTACATCGCAGCTCTGCTTCTTCACATCGTAGCTCTGATTCTTTACATCGCAGCTCTGTTTGTTTGCATCGCAGCTCTGCTTGTTTACAATAAAAGGACTTTCTCTCCTCACTCTACTGCCTGGACATAAACGAGCAGCACAGACGTACATGAAACATCTACTGACCCTGAAAGCAGGAAGTGGATTTCAGCATGTCAGGAAAGAAAGCTGTCAGAACCATCCACTTCTTGTATTAGAAATGATCGCATGTACCAGGGAAACGTACACAGAGTTCATTTCAACCCGTTTAACTACAATATTTCTGTTTTAAAGACACACACACACACACACACACACACACACACACACACACACACACACAACTGAACGTCCACAGACAAGATTTCTGTGGTTTCATAACAAAACGTCTGCTGAATGTCTGTACACTATAAATCCTGCCTATGGGAATATAGAAGAGAGAGAGAGAGTGAGAGTGAGGGAGAGAGAGAGAGATGGAAAGAGAGAGAGAGAGATGGATAGAGAGTGAGAGAGAAGGAGAGAGAGTGAGGGAGAGAGAGAGAGATGGAAAGAGAGAGAGAGAGATGGATAGAGAGTGAGAGTGAGGGAGAGAGAGGGGGAGAGAGAGATGCATCTGCCACTTGTCGGTACTCCTCCTCCTCCTTTCATGGGACACATGGCCTCCCACAGCAAAAACTCCACTTGGCAATCAACCAGGAAATGTCCTCTCTGCTTCTCTGCATGCTGCACCATAAATCTGACCCAAGGATTTGCACGCCAACGTGTGTAACACTGCACCATTGTTAGCGTGACTCAGCTAATATCAGAGATGTGTACATAAGGTTCTGGAGACGCCCCGGGAAGAAGAGAGTCACACTCATCACAGTGAAAGTCAGCCTGGAGTGCCCTGAAGAGGTTTATTGATATACTGTTGTCACAGGCTTTACTGGCTGACTGACTCCGCCCCTTACAGCGAGCTGAGTGTCTGAAGAGACGGGGAGCCTCTCTAACAATAGATCTTACAGCAGCTTTAAGTCCAGCTGGACGTCGAGCAGCCCTAAGGGAAGACCTGCTGGACCAACATCCAGACGCTCATGTCACTAATGGCCCCCAGTCCCAGGATATTAAACAGGAAGTACTTTGGTGAAGTCTGTCCTCACTGAAACAATCGCACGCCACACGCTGCTGGTCAACTCATCAAGTCAGTGGAGACTCGACGGCTGAGACTTGAATGTTTTCAGTCCACGTCACGGGGATTATCATGAACTGAAAATCCAATAAAAGCAGGTTTTAAACTGAAACTGGGAGTTTATTAACTCATGAAGATCAAATCAACTTTGAGAAAAAATGTGGCGAGCGTTCGACTCGCTGAGTGACTCGGACTAGAGACGCACTGATCCACGTACAGGTCCTATCTGATCCCCACTGCATGTATAAATATTATTATTACTGTTGTTGTGATGTATCAGGTTGAGGTTAGGACAGGAGGGGGACGGAGAGGAAGGAAGTCCGCCTCAAGTCCTAACAGGACAGGAAGTCCGCCTCAAGTCCTAACAGGACAGGAGACCGCCTCAAGTCCTAACAGGACAGGAGACCACCTCAAGTCCTAACAGGACAGGAAGTCCACCTCAAGTCCTAACAGGACAGGAGACCACCTCAAGTCCTAACAGGACAGGAGACCACCTCAAGTCCTAACAGGACAGGAAGTCCCCCTCAAGTCCTAACAGGACAGGAAGTCCGCCTCAAGTCCTAACAGGACAGGAGACCGCCTCAAGTCCTAACAGGACAGGAGACCACCTCAAGTCCTAACAGGACAGGAGACCACCTCAAGTCCTAACAGGACAGGAAGTCCACCTCAAGTCCTAACAGGACAGGAAGTCCGCCTCAAGTCCTAACAGGACAGGAGACCACCTCAAGTCCTAACAGGACAGGAGACCACCTCAAGTCCTAACAGGACAGGAAGTCCGCCTCAAGTCCTAACAGGACAGGAAGTCCGCCTCAAGTCCTAACAGGACAGGAAGTCCACCTCAAGTTCTAAGAATCTACCTCACCTCAAGTGAGAACTTGGGGGTCATCCATAAAGGGGCGGGGGGGGGGGTCTGTAATGTAGATATTTAGTGGGGGGGTCTATGATGTAGATATTTAGTGGGGGGGTCTATGATGTAGATATTTAGTGGGGGGGTCTGTAATGTAGATATTTAGTGGGGGGGTCTATGATGTAGATATTTAGTGGGGGGGGATCTGTTATGTAGATATTTAGTGGGGGGGGGGGTCTGTAATGTAGATATTTAGTGGGGGGGTCTGTAATGTAGATATTTAGAGGGGGGGGTCTGTAATGTAGATATTTAGGGGGGGGGTCTGTAATGTAGATATTTAGTGGGGGGTCTGTAATGTAGATATTTAGTGGGGGGGCTGTAATGTAGATATTTAGTGGGGGGGGGGCTGTAATGTAGATATTTAGTGGGGGGGCTGTAATGTAGATATTTAGTGGGGAGGCTGTAATGTAGATATTTAGTGGGGGGGGTCTGTAATGTAGATATTTAGTGGGGGGGCTGTAATGTAGATATTTAGTGGGGGGGCTGTAATGTAGATATTTAGTGGGGGGGTCTGTAATGTAGATATTTAGTGGGGGGGGTCTGTAATGTAGATATTTAGAGGGGGGGTTAGTAATGTAGATATTTAGTGGGGGGGTCTGTAATGTAGATATTTAGAGGGGGGGTCTGTAATGTAGATATTTAGAGGGGGGGTTAGTAATGTAGATATTTAGTGGGGGGGTCTGTAATGTAGATATTTAGAGGGGGGGTCTGTAATGTAGATATTTAGAGGGGGGGGTCTGTTATGTAGATATTTAGAGGGGGGGGGGGGTCTGTTATGTAGATATTTAAATGAACAGCCTCCATCATGTTAACAGTCAGTGACAGCCTGACTGATGACCTCTCACCTCTCCTGTTCATAGGCCGCACACGAACAGCCACTTTGACATTGGCGTCGTCCATGCTGGACTCCCCCATGGTGAGTCCTGGTCCTGGGGTGGGGGGGGGGGCTGATCCAGAATAAATCAGCTCTTCTTCGAACAAACAATCATTCAAAATGCTTAGAGTGTCGGCCAGCTAGCCGCCCAGACATGTCTAAAGGGGGGACACACAAAGCCTGGACCAGATCCTGCTTACAGTCCAGGAACTTGTAGACCCTCAGAAATCAGCTGGCTGTTATAGTCCAGGAACCTGTAGATCCTCAAAGACCAGCTGGCTGCTCATAGTCAAGGACCATGTCGACCCTCAGAGGCCAGGAGGCTGCTAATAGTCCAGGACCATGTCGACCCTCAGAGGCCAGGAGGCTGCTAATAGTCCAGGACCATATAGACCCTCAGAGACCAGGAGGCTGCTAATAGTCCAGGACCATGTAGACCCTCAGAGACCAGGAGGCTGCTAATAGTCCAGGACCATGTAGACCCTCAGAGGCCAGGAGGCTGCTAATAGTCCAGGACCATGTAGATCCTCAGAGACCAGGAGGCTGCTAATAGTCCAGGACCATGTAGACCCTCAGAGACCAGGAGGCTCCTTCTAGTCCAGGACCCTGTAGACCCTCAGAGACCAGGAGGCTGCTTATAGTCCAGGACCCTGTAGACCCTCAGAGACAGGCGGGCTGCTTAGAGTCCAGGACCCTGTAGACCCTCAGAAACAAGGAGGCTGGATGGAGACATGTAAATGACGTCATTACAAACACGCTCTCTGCAAGTAAAAAAAAAGGCTAACCAGCTAATCTACCAGACAAACTGACGGTTGGAAAGGAGCACGTTTACGTCAGTTTCCGGACATTTTACGACAAAATACCTCCCAACAGCACGTCACGCACGAGCCTCTCACCTTGGTGGATTCATCTCAGGTGTGACACCGCTGACAAACACGCACGAGCCCCACAAAAGAGCCGCCTCGATCTACACAGCTACGTCCTCCTCTGTGTCGAGCTACATGACGTGAGCAGCATCCGCCCTTCCGCCCGCTAACACGCCTTCAAAATAAAAGCGCCGGGTGACTCGTCTTTAAAAAAAAACCGTAGACTGTAAATAGTGATTAATAATAATGATAATAATAATAATAATAATAATAATAAATACTGATCCAAAGCCGAACACTAAACAAGATCATGTGATATTGACACATTTAACCCGATCTCTTTTATTTAACTATGCTGTCAAAGCAAACAAAAAGGCCGGAAACGGATTATTATAGTTACCGTGACACAGTTTAATTCTTTATTTTTAATTAAATAAACTAACTTACATAAACTGTAAAGTTAACAACATTCCTGATCACCACAGGCAGATGATCATCACATATAGCTTCCGGCTCATAAACTGTTGAACTCAATGTTTAGTGTTTTAAAGCATGTTTAATGTGTTTTAAAGCATGTTTAATGTGTTTTAAAACATGTTTAGTGTGCTCAGACACACAACTATTCCCTGTTTAAACTGTTTTTATTAGGACTTGTTTCCAGGGGGACGTCAATAACCGACACACCGGGGACCGTTAACCGACAGTAACCGAGCCGGAAGTTCATGTAAAGTTTAAAAACAGACTCTGAACATCTGACAGGATGAATTTAAATATAAAGAGAAGAAGAAGAAACGTTCCTTACCAGATGTGTCCAAGACGACAGTCAGTCACGCGACACTTCCGCTCTGTACTTTCAAAGTAAAAACAATATACGTGACAGTTTCCGCTATGAGTTTCAAAATAAAAATCGGTACCACGTGATTTATAAACAAGCGTCTCTGAGTATTTGTAAGAAGAATGACAACAGTTAAATGAATATATTATGAGTAAAGAAAAGTAGAGTAACTTAATGTGTCCTCATTAATAAGACGACAGTGACCAATAAATCCGCTGATCTTCAAACAGAGACGAGCTCAGTGTGTTATCATCTTTAAAGCAATCAGAGGAATATTAAACAGTGTCATGGTCCCTGCACTGGTTTCTGATCCTGGTGTGGAGGTTCTGTCTGATGTAGTTTTCAGTCAGAGACGAGCTCAGTGTGTTATCATCTTTAAAGCAATCAGAGGAAGAAGAAGAAACTGAACATGAGTCTGTTAACACTAAGTTATAGTTCAGAACTTTAACCAGGGTTAGAGTGATAGTGCTTCTGTGATGGGGCCCAGTATGACATCCTCTCATGCCCCCCCCCCCCCCCTGAAATAATGAAGCACACACCTGTGATAGCATGTGTACCTGTTGAGTTGTATTCATTTAAAGCTAACTGTTGGTGCAGAGATTTGTTTCCACGCTCAGACATGAGACGTGTCTGAGACTTTATCTGTGTAAAGGAGGGACTAACAGAAGAGCCAATCACAGGGTTTAGTTGAGGAAGGGACAGGAAGTGTTTAAGAAGTGATGAAAATAAAAACACAAACTGTTATCAACAAAATAAAGGGGTATGTCAACAAGCTGGACTCCATCACTTCCTACCTGTGTGACAGATGGAGAGATCTGCCTCCATCAGTGGGGCAGGATGTTTTATTAAGGGGCAGGTGGGGCAGGATGTTTTATTAATGGGCAGGTGGGGCAGGTGGGGCAGGATGTTTTATTAAGGGGCAGGTGGGGCAGGATGTTTTATTAAGGGGCAGGTGGGGCAGGTGGGGCAGGTGGGGCAGGTGGGGCAGGTGGGGCAGGTGGAGCAGGTGGGGCAGGTGGGGCAGGTGGAGCAGGTGGGGCAGGTGGGGCAGGTGGGGCAGGTGGAGCAGGTGGGGCAGGTGGGGCAGGTGGAGCAGGTGGGGCAGGTGGGGCAGGTGGGGCAGGTGGAGCAGGTGGGGCAGGTGGGGCAGGTGGAGCAGGTGGGGCAGGTGGGGCAGTGTGTCTGCTGTTTCTACTGGTCTATGAGACTCAGATGGAACTATTGAACGTGTCTTAAAGAGTTTACAGTTTATTACCATGACGTCAGCATGAAGAGTTTAAAACACCTGTCTCAGAGCTGTGAGTCTGTTATCTCACTGATGAACAGAAGCTTTGTCTGTCATTTGACCTCATGAAGGATTATTTCAGGGGGGTCCAAAGTGCGGCCCGGGGGCCATTTGTGGCCCTTGAGTGGATTGTTTGTGGCCCTTGACTTCAAATCAAAGAATCAGAAGATTTTGGCCCCAGGCCTCATCAGATGACATATTTCATTCTTTTTTTCTTCTTCATGTTAGCGAGGGAGACCTATAAAAGCCTGACTATTCTTTACAAAAAATGAGAACACAACAGTTTCCCACTGTAGTTAGTTATTGTGTATTTACATTATTTTTTGAAGAGGTCAAAATACAAAAAGTTCCTTCCAATATTTAAAAAAAAACAAAAACCCCTGTGGCCCGTGAGCGATTCTAACGCCACAATTTTGGCCCGCAAGAAAAAAAGTTTGGACACCACTGTATTATTTGATATCAGCCTGTTCATTATCGTCTCCATGGTTCTCTGATTCAGGAGCTGAGAGAAGGCACAGGTTCACACGTTGTGAAACTGTTTGCAGAATATGAAGGCAGCAGGACAAAGAATTCAATCCTCTTAAAACATGTATTTATTAACTTTACATTTCTAGAAATATTCTCACAGTGCTGCAGTGTTTAAAAAAACTATTTCATCCATGAAAAATGAACCATGAGAATATTATGTCAAGGCTCTGGTAAAGAGGTGTGTGTGGGGGGGGGGACTTTTTAAAAGTGTCCACAGACTGTGGCGCCCTCAGCTGGTCGGGGAGAGCACTCCACAGACTGGGAGCATCAGGATCCTAGCGGTGCTGTTCTGGACGTTTTGGAGCTTCTGGAGACTCTCTGAGGACGAGCTTCAGTGGTCCAGCCTGGAGGAGACAAAGGCGTGGACACGTTTCTGTCGGGGAGAGCGCGGCGTGGAGGTGGGCCATGTGACCTGGTAGAGTGGCTGTATAACGTCCTCCAGGATCTGTAGGTGGATCTGATTAAACAGTGTCATGGTCCCTACACTGGTTTCTGATCCTGGTGTGGAGGTTCTGTCTGATCGATTGCAGGCCTCCTGAAGTTCAGGTTTGTTAGCTCACTTTATTTTTGTTCCTGATGATGATGTCAGAGAAGCTGATCACACTCCAGGATCAGGTGATCCGGCTCACTTTGATCCTGTCTGGATGACCCTGATCCAGGATCAGATTTAAGGATTATCAGAGCTTCTCTTTGATTGGTGAGATCAGCAGCCCCCCCCCCCCCCCCCCCCCCTTAACCACACCCACCAACCATGAAACAGAGCAGCAGCTGGACAGAGTGAACAGAGTCAGCTGGTCTTCAGTCTGCAATGTTTCTCAGACCGACACACCACACAGAGACACTGAAGAACCAGGAGACCAGAACCAGAACCCAGGATAGACCGGTTCAGTGAATGTGGTGTTGAATGTGTGGAGGTGGATCAGTGTGTCAGAGGAGACTCTGTAGAAGGACAGAGATCCAGCAGGACAGTCCACAAAACCTTCATCAGAGCAGACTCAGGACTGATCATTAGATCCAAACACACGTTCATTAATGTCTCCTTCTGATTCCTCTGATACAGAAACCACTCCTCTCCACCCGACCTCCCAGTAACAGCGACCAGTCAGCCCAGTCCCACACAGCAGCTGAGGACAGCAGTAGTGGATGATCATGGGGGGTCATGTCCTGTAAACAGGAACAGCACAGTGTCACATTATGGTCATCAAATCAAACAGCTGAATTATAAACAATAACACACAAACAATACCCACAATAAATAAATACAAATAATATAATTAACAAAAAGAGAAATAATAAAAACATTTAAATGCACCAGGAGTTTGTCCAATTTCCCAATAAAATCAGTAATGTATGCTTTACCTGAAGATCTGTCCTGAACATATGATCCCCAGCTCATCACACAGGGGTCACCTGGGGTCACCTGGGGTCACCTGGGGTCACCTGGGGTCAGCCATTATACTGGTTTGAATGAAGGCCTGTGTGTCAGCTGGGGATCACTGAGGACACAAAAGTTCATCTGAGTAATGTCTTCTATAGGTGGACGTATGAATCATGGGACACTCCCTGCAGGCTTCAGTCTGAACCATCAGCAGGGAGTCCAGTGAGAACGAGTCAGGATCTGGATCAGTCTCTTCTTACCCTCAAAACAGTTTCACATATATATGGTCCCCCCATCCTCTGTGATGCAGGAACCAGCTTCATGTCCCAGACTCCTCACCGTGATCATCAGAGAGAAGACTGTTGAAGGTCCTTTTCCCAATAACTCACCAAGCTGCAATATGAAGTTATATTTATTAACCTCTCAAATTGCTTCATATCTTTTCCTCCATTTAAATCTGATAGTCAGCACTCTTCTGATTGGTTCATCTCTTCCAGGTGAAGCTTTAAAGATGTCTTCTTGTCTGATGGTTGTTTCTGCTCTGTCTGGTTTCCTGGATGCTGTTTCAATCTGTCTGACCTCGTGTTCCTCGTTGACCTCTCCAGTCCCTCCCTCTGTGATGAAGAGCTCTGTGTAGATCTGGTTCAGAAGGGCTGGGTTTCCTGCTTTAGCGATCCCCTCAAACACACACTGGAACTTCTCCTTCAGGTTACATTTCAGTTTACGCCGGCACTCTGGACCAAATGTTCCTGAATGAAGAAAGAAGTGAGATCAATGAACAGATCCTGATATAGATCACATGACTATCTGAGTTTAAACCTCTTTGTCCTTTTTCTAAATATGAAATCTGTTCAGATGTTCTTACTGCTCTGCAGACTGTCAGCCAGCTCCTCCTGCTTCATTCTCCTCAGGAAGTGGAGAGTGATCTTCAAAAATGCCTCTTTACAGCTTCTCCTCTGCTCTTCATCCTCACTCTGACTCTCTAAGCATTCTGGGTAATCTGGACTCAGAACCCTCTGGACTCTCTTCAGCTCGTTCTTCACAAAGGTGACGATGTTCTCCTCCAGCAGCTGGAACAGAAGGAGACACTGGATGTTTAGAACATGTGAAGATGAGGTTGTCTCTTAGCGTGTGATAAACGAGACTCCTCCCACTTTGAGTATCAAACAGGTAAAGGGCATTAAAGGATGTACACGCATGAACATAAACACCCACCCTAACCCTGAAGACTTTTATTTACTGACTCGTCTTCAGCTTTTAACAAGAAGCAACCGCTCACTCAACTGATCAGTGATCAGTTAAAGGTTGGAACAGAGGAAACAGCTGCAGCAGCTACCTGGAGAAGAGTCACACAAACAGCAGCACAGGACTGAACATGATCAGGTGACCACAGAGCTCAACAATAAAGGGAAAGGTCACCCATCAGGAAGAATAAGACAAAACAAGATACAAATTATCTATATACCTATATTTATATTATCTATATTATCTATTGACTATACCATCAATGAAGTAAAAGCAAGGACAGGATTTGACCAGCGATCAATAAATGATGGTGAGGAAAAGTGAGGTGAAAACCAGATCAATGAAAGACCAAATGAAAAGTGCAGAGATCAATAAATATAATCACAATGCTCCAACAGCAGATGGTATTATTACATCTCCTTCATTTCACTGATGGGACAACACTGTGTTTGTGTGTCCTCGTTTGGCAGGGACGTTCTACCTGCGTCCAGACGGGAGAAGATGGAACCATTTAACACGTGAGAGTCATCACAGTGACTTCTTCAGGGAGACGAGGTGGAAATCACCAATGATCAGGTTTAGTGCATCTGTTTAAAGTGAGTGTAGTTTTAGCAGTTCGATGAGGCGCTCGTGTTTGGATGAATAACTGTGATAAAGAGTTAAAGGAACTCACAGGGCAGAAAGGAACATAAAGATTATAGTCTATAAACTATTAAATATTAAAGTTATAAACAAGCTTCATGTTGTTCAGAGTGAAGAGTTTTAAACCATTAGTCAGAATCCTGAACATCTGCTGTAATAAGCACATCAGGACACCAGGGGGCGCTTTACTGCAACATACAGCAGCAAGTCTCATGAGTGAGTACAGAACCTTCAGGTGTGACGGTTCTGATCTCAGGTGAGCTGTAGTGAAGGTCAATCAGAGCAGTGTGGGGAGTGTAAACCTGGTTCTGATCTCAGGTGTAGTGAAGGTCAATCAGAGCAGTGTGGGGAGTGTAAACCTGGGTGAGTTCAGGTGTAGTGAAGGTCAATCAGAGCAGTGTGGGGAGTGTAAACCTGGGTGAGTTCAGGTCAGGAGCTGCAGCAGAGTTTATCTGATGTCTCATGTGTATAACTGAGTTTGCTGAATGTCCAGTACATGAAGGGGTTAAAGACCTGTGATGTCATAGAAGCATGTGGTCACATCCGGTCATGATGAAGACGTCGCTCTTTACTGAATTAACTATTAAGAAGCCTTCATGAACAGTCACATTAAAAAATCCACTTGTCTCTAGTCCGACTACAAACCCGACTTTCATTTTTCATTTATATCGATTTTAAAATTACAATAAAAATTCACATCACAAATAAAACATACTTTCTGTAGCAGCTCCTTTATATCTTAACTAGTCCATGTTAGAAAAGAGATGAGAAAAGTCTTTTCAGAGAATGTGTCCTCAAACAGGCCGTTTGGAGATGTTCCCTTCATGACATCACAAAGGGCAGTAGCCCCTCCCCTTCATGACATCACAAAGGGCAGTAGCCCCTCCCCCAGGTGGGTGACACTCCCACAGCTAGGTGTTTGTTCTGCCCTCTGAGTCTGCCTTCTCACCGTAAACAATAGGACATGGAGCCAGAAAGCAGCGAGTACACCCGAGCCCTTCCAGAGAGGGGGCGTGGTCAGACACAGCTCATTTACATATTTAAAGCTACAGACACAGAAACAGCCTGTTCTGAGCAGGGCTGAAATAGAGGGGTTTATAGACATGATCAAATACAGGATCAGAGTGGATTTACAACAACACACTTCACACACATGATGAAGAGGAGCGAGGACACTGATTTCACCTGATGATGAAGAGGAGGAGGAGCTCTAAAAACTCTGCACAGCCGTTTACTGTTTATGCTATTTGCACTATTTGCTACCTTTCAACGCACTACCTCACTTTGTAACTTAATCTGCACTCTGTTTATATTGTTAATACTTTAATTTATCTACATTCTACCTCATAGTGAAATACTCACAAGTGCCTTGCCTGTCACGCCACATAGATCCACTCCCCCATCACGCCACATAGAGCCACTCCCCCATCACGCCACATAGATCCACTCCCCCATCACGCCACATAGAGCCACTCCCCCATCACGCCACATAGATCCACTCCCCCATCACGCCACATAGAGCCACTCCCCCATCACGCCACATAGATCCACTCCCCCATCACGCCACATAGATCCACTCCCCCATCACGCCACATAGAGCCACTCCCCCATCACGCCACATAGAGCCACTCCCCCATCACGCCACATAGAGCCACTCCCCCATCACGCCACATAGAGCCACTCCCCCATCACGCCACATAGAGCCACTCCCCATCACGCCACATAGAGCCACTCCCCCATCACGCCACATAGAGCCACTCCCCATCACGCCACATAGAGCCACTCCCCCATCACGCCACATAGAGACACTGCCCCATCACGCCACATAGAGCCACTGCCCATCACGCCACATAGAGCCACTCCCCCATCACGCCACATAGAGCCACTGCCCATCACGCCACATAGAGCCACTGCCCCATCACGCCACATAGAGCCACTCCCCATCACGCCACATAGAGCCACTCCCCCATCACGCCACATAGAGACACTGCCCATCACGCCACATAGAGCCACTCCCCCATCACGCCACATAGAGCCACTGCCCATCACGCCACATAGAGCCACTGCCCATCACGCCACATAGAGCCACTCCCCCATCACGCCACATAGAGCCACTCCCCCATCACGCCACATAGAGCCACTCCCCCATCACGCCACATAGAGCCACTCCCCCATCACGCCACATAGAGCCACTCCCCCATCACGCCACATAGAGCCACTCCCCCATCACGCCACATAGAGCCACTCCCCATCACGCCACATAGAGCCACTCCCCATCACGCCACATAGAGCCACTCCCCCATCACGCCACATAGAGACACTGCCCCATCACGCCACATAGAGCCACTCCCCCATCACGCCACATAGAGCCACTCCCCCATCACGCCACATAGAGCCACTCCCCCATCACGCCACATAGAGCCACTCCCCCATCACGCCACATAGAGCCACTCCCCATCACGCCACATAGAGCCACTCCCCATCACGCCACATAGAGCCACTCCCCCATCACGCCACATAGAGCCACTCCCCCATCACGCCACATAGAGCCACTCCCCCATCACGCCACATAGAGCCACTCCCCCATCACGCCACATACAGCCACTCCCCATCACGCCACATAGAGCCACTCCCCCATCACGCCACATAGAGCCACTCCCCCATCACGCCACATAGAGCCACTCCCCCATCACGCCACATAGAGCCACTCCCCTATCACGCCACATAGAGCCACTCCCCCATCACGCCACATAGAGCCACTCCCCCATCACGCCACATAGAGCCACTCCCCCATCACGCCACATAGAGCCACTCCCCCATCACGCCACATAGAGCCACTCCCCCATCACGCCACATAGAGCCACTCCCCCATCACGCCACATAGAGCCACTCCCCATCACGCCACATAGAGCCACTCCCCCATCACGCCACATAGAGCCACTCCCCCATCACGCCACATAGAGCCACTCCCCCATCACGCCACATAGAGCCACTGCCCATCACGCCACATAGAGCCACTCCCCCATCACGCCACATAGAGCCACTCCCCCATCACGCCACATAGAGCCACTCCCCCATCACGCCACATAGAGCCACTGTCCATCACGCCACATAGAGCCACTCCCCCATCACGCCACATAGAGCCACTCCCCCATCACGCCACATAGAGCCACTCCCCCATCACGCCACATAGAGCCACTCCCCCATCACGCCACATAGAGCCACTCCCCCATCACGCCACATAGAGCCACTCCCCCATCACGCCACATAGAGCCACTCCCCCATCACGCCACATAGAGCCACTCCCCCATCACGCCACATAGAGCCACTCCCCCATCACGCCACATAGAGCCACTCCCCCATCACGCCACATAGAGCCACTCCCCCATCACGCCACATAGAGCCACTCCCCCATCACGCCACATAGAGCCACTCCCCCATCACGCCACATAGAGCCACTCCCCCATCACGCCACATAGAGCCACTCCCCATCACGCCACATAGAGCCACTCCCCCATCACGCCACATAGAGCCACTCCCCATCACGCCACATAGAGCCACTCCCCCATCACGCCACATAGAGCCACTCCCCCATCACGCCACATAGAGCCACTCCCCCATCACGCCACATAGAGCCACTCCCCCATCACGCCACATAGAGCCACTCCCCCATCACGCCACATAGAGCCACTCCCCCATCACGCCACATAGAGCCACTCCCCCATCACGCCACATAGAGCCACTCCCCCATCACGCCACATAGAGCGCTCTTGTCACATGATCCCATCTTTCTCCACTGAAGAACAATCTTTGTAAATTATCAGCTAATAAAAGGTTTTTTGCTTTTAATTTACTTTGTTCTGTTTTTAATTCTACAATATCGATGATTTTATCGTTTTTGATTTTTTATTAAATTCTTTAAAAAGAAGAAGTACAGTTTGTCTCGTCTCTGCCTCGTGGTCACTCAGTGACTGCTGCGTATGTGCTGAGCAGGAGTCAATAAGAGGAAGTATAAGCCAATCACAGCCCTCCCCTCGTGTGCATGAGGGCTGGTTTATACAGGAGCCAGATGTCAGAGCTCCCACTGTGACACACAAGATGTTTTAGTTTGAAGTAAATGTTTGAGCACATCGAAAGAGCCGGAGGGCTGAGAGTGATTCAAACTTCTGAGGGGTTTCCCTGTGCAAAGAGCAGGGGCTCATGTTTATATTATTCTGTTTTAATCTGCATCTTCCACTCAGGGGAACGAGGTGTTAGCCTTGTGTTATCTCCCTCTCACAGGTACACACAGTAAACACGTGCTAAATAGAGAGGTCAAAGGTCAGGAGAGGGCCGTGCAGGAAGTGAACAGTGAGGTCACTACAGCCTCAGATTATGTTAAACATCTTTTCTCCTCTGATTATTTACTGCAAAGCAAACAGCAGTGATGGAGCCGTGTGACATGAAGGGTCAGAGGAGGATGAACGCCATTCAGAGCTCTGACATCATCGACCCTCAGAATCTGCAGAGTATCCACGATAGACGACCACAGCTCAGAGCAGCCTCTTTGACAGTGGAGAACATGGTCCACTCGGGCTCCATGTCCCCAGCCTCCCTCAGGCTCCATGTCCCCAGCCTCCCTCAGGCTCCATGTCTCCAGCCTCCCTCAGGCTCCATGTCTCCAGCCTCCCTCGGGCTCCATGTCTCCAGCCTCCCTCGGGCTCCATGTCTCCAGCCTCCCTCAGGCTCCATGTCTCCAGCCTCCCTCGGGCTCCATGTCCCCAGCCTCCCTCAGGCTCCATGTCTCCAGCCTCCCTCGGGCTCCATGTCCCCAGCCTCCCTCAGGCTCCATGTCTCCAGCCTCCCTCGGGCTCCATGTCCCCAGCCTCCCTCAGGCTCCATGTCTCCAGCCTCCCTCAGGCTCCATGTCTCCAGCCTCCCTCAGGCTCCATGTCTCCAGCCTCCCTCGGGCTCCATGTCCCCAGCCTCCCTCAGGCTCCATGTCTCCAGCCTCCCTCGGGCTCCATGTCCCCAGCCTCCCTCAGGCTCCATGTCTCCAGCCTCCCTCGGGCTCCATGTCTCCAGCCTCCCTCGGGCTCCATGTCTCCAGCCTCCCTCGGGCTCCATGTCTCCAGCCTCCCTCGGGCTCCATGTCTCCAGCCTCCCTCGGGCTCCATGTCCCCAGCCTCCCTCAGGCTCCATGTCCTCAGCCTCCCTCAGGCTCCATGTCTCCAGCCTCCCTCAGGCTCCATGTCTCCAGCCTCCCTCAGGCTCCATGTCTCCAGCCTCCCTCGGGCTCCATGTCCCCAGCCTCCCTCAGGCTCCATGTCTCCAGCCTCCCTCGGGCTCCATGTCTCCAGCCTCCCTCGGGCTCCATGTCTCCAGCCTCCCTCGGGCTCCATGTCTCCAGCCTCCCTCGGGCTCCATGTCTCCAGCCTCCCTCGGGCTCCATGTCCCCAGCCTCCCTCGGGCTCCATGTCTCCAGCCTCCCTCGGGCTCCATGTCTCCAGCCTCCCTCGGGCTCCATGTCTCCAGCCTCCCTCGGGCTCCATGTCCCCAGCCTCCCTCGGGCTCCATGTCTCCAGCCTCCCTCGGGCTCCATGTCTCCAGCCTCCCTCAGGCTCCATGTCTCCAGCCTCCCTCGGGCTCCATGTCTCCAGCCTCCCTCGGGCTCCATGTCCCCAGCCTCCCTCAGGCTCCATGTCCCCAGCCTCCCTCGGGCTCCATGTCTCCAGCCTCCCTCGGGCTCCATGTCTCCAGCCTCCCTCGGGCTCCATGTCTCCAGCCTCCCTCGGGCTCCATGTCCCCAGCCTCCCTCAGGCTCCATGTCTCCAGCCTCCAGCCTCCCTCAGGCTCCATGTCCCCAGCCTCCCTCGGGCTCCATGTCTCCAGCCTCCCTCGGGCTCCATGTCTCCAGCCTCCCTCGGGCTCCATGTCTCCAGCCTCCCTCAGGCTCCATGTCTCCAGCCTCCAGCCTCCCTCAGGCTCCATGTCTCCAGCCTCCAGCCTCCCTCGGGCTCCATGTCTCCAGCCTCCCTCGGGCTCCATGTCCCCAGCCTCCCTCAGGCTCCATGTCTCCAGCCTCCAGCCTCCCTCAGGCTCCATGTCCCCAGCCTCCCTCGGGCTCCATGTCTCCAGCCTCCCTCGGGCTCCATGTCTCCAGCCTCCCTCGGGCTCCATGTCTCCAGCCTCCTGGAGGTGGGAGATGAAGACCTCGCTAACAGAGGGTTTAGCCAGACGTTCCCAGCAGACCCATTACACGCTTGGACCTGCAGAGTCTGACCGGCTTCCTCCCCTGCCAGCGCATCCAGCTCACCACCAGGTGGTGATCAGCTGACAGCTCAGCCCCTCTCTTCACCTGAGTGACTGAGACGCACGGCCAGAGGTCAGACCACATGACCACAAAGTCTATCATCGACCTCCGGCCTAGGGAGTCCTGGTGCCACGTGCACTTATGGACATCCCTGTGCTCGAGAGACATCCCTGTGCTCGTTTGTTATGTGTGTGTGTGTGTGTCTGTTATATATATATATATAACAGACACACACACACACACACATATATATATGTGTGTGTATATATATAACATTATATATTATATATAACAAGTATGTTTTATATATAAATAAATAAATATATATTTATATATATGTATATATTTATATATATGTATATATTTATATATGTATATATAACACATATATATAAATATATACATATATATAAATATATATGTATATCAGAGGTCAGTAGAATTTAAAGTGACAGTACTTCTTTCACTGATTTCAACACAAGAGCGACGCCGTCTGCTTGAAATGTTTCAGACCAAAGTATCCATGCTATGTGTGTGTGTGTGTATGTCTGTGTGTGTGTGTGTGTGTGTGTGTGTGTGTATGTGTGTGTATGTGTGTGTGTGTGTGTACTCGTATTCATGACGTTGTGGGGACAGAAACGTGTTTACACAGTCACGTCATGGGGACCTCTTGCAGTATGGGGACCAAAAACCAGGTCCCCATAAGGGAAACCGTTTAAAATGACTACCAGAGCTAAAATAAAGGTGCCTATGGGTTTTTTAGAGCTGGCCCATGTCACAGGTTTTTCAGTGCAAATATGTGTGTGTGTGAAGCTCACAGCGCCCCTAGTGTATTTTTGGTTGCTGGTGCACCCTCTGGTCCGCACACACACTCACTCCAAATATGGTTGGTTACCGCCCACTTCCTGGTTGGTTAGTGACCACTTCCTGGTCCTCATGAGGAATGATTTTCCCAGCAAAAACATTTTCAGTGTTAAATGCCGACACAAGTGAGAAGGAAGAAGATTATTTGCATCTGTTAAGAGGCTTCAAACTTGCAGAGTGAAATACAAGGTAAGCACATTTGTATGACAAACCAATATAACTAGTGTTCTACCCTCCAAATTTAGTTTGTTAGCTTTGGTTGGTTAGTAGAATTGCTTTGTTAGCTGCCCTGCTAATAGCCTAGCAGGGTTATTAAGCAGGCTAGCTTTGTTAGCTACCCTGCAAATAACCTAGCCTGTATAGCTAACTACCTATCAAGGCTACTGAGTGTGGGTCTTATGTTTTATTACATCTTTCCAATTGGCTAGTATTAATTACACTGTCATGCAATTTAGTGTGAAGAAGTTAATGCAAACTAAGATGACACAGCTAAATATTTAGCCTAAATGAATGCTCTTGGAAGATGTGTGGTGAAATTGATTCTGCTAATAGTTTAACATTTTAAGGGTGTAGTTTTTATTTTTGATGTTAGATTAGATGAATATATAGTGTACATTCAAAACCATAGATTTTGACATTTGCCTCCTAGAGAAATTTCGATCATGAAACTTTCTTTTAGTTTTGACAGCTATCATATTGAAGTAGTTAAAGGAATGAAAGTTTAAAAGTGCATTAGGTGTCGCTGAATGTATAATGTAGAGCTACCTAGTTAATTAGCTAAACCAGCTAGTAAGCTTTTTGACAACAATCCACAAAAAAGACTTGTGTCAAAGTGAAGCTGGATTTTTACAAGGCAAATTATTAATTGAAAGTATAAAATCTAAAACCAGTGATTGCTGTATTAAGCAGTAAGTATTCACCTCCTTTGAAGTGACTCACCTAATTCAACGCAGGTTGAGATAGAAGCCTGAGACAATAAAGCAACTTGAAATTTGACATTCCTTTCATTTTGAAGTGCCTGGACATAAGAGTTTGTAAAAATATGATATAGCTAATACTTTCAAATACATCAAATACATGACACTGAATCCAATGCAAACTAATTTAAATGCAGCCATGGATTACCCCCCTTAACGATGCCATTCAGCATGACAAAACATGTCAATTAGAAGTGAAGTACATCAGTGCAGTTAAAGGTAAATTGGTGTCTGATGTGATTTATCAGTTCATAATTACTAACATCAACAAAACACCATTCATTTTCTCCAATTTGATATTCTAAAATATCGATTTAAAATCTGTTTTCAGTCAACCACCATTACAACCAACACCATGGCAGCAGATGAATCCTTCCCCATGGTCAGACACTAAGGAAGATGATGCTTCTGGTCCCAGCAGCACTCTTCAACAGGTACATTCATATTTGTGACTTCAGATTTAATTCTACAGTCTCAATTTGTCACGTTATTGTATTGATGTTTTTCTGGAGCAATTTAAATTTATTTGGATGTTAATCTAAATCTAAGAGTTTAATGTAATGCATATAGAAAGTTAGTGGTAGTGGGATATTTAGGGCAGAATTCAACCCTCACAGAAATTTAGTTATTGGTTAATTACTGCTCTATTTTGGACACTGACGGCGTCCCCACAACACACCTTCAGTCAGTGTCTGATTGGAAAGTGTGTGAAAACCCTCCCCCAAACTTATCGAACCAGAGAACTGCAACATGGTGTGTGAGAGGTCCCCACAACTCCTGTTTTGATCAAGATTTGTGAATTCAGACGGAGCTTGGCTGGAGTGAAAGAAATGTTTTAAAATTGATTTGAATAGCTACTTTTCTCTACAGTCTGGTGTATGTTGGCATGCCTCTCATCTTACAGATTTTGTCTTTTCACACAATTTGCATGTTATACAGTATTTTCATCAAATTGTCCATTTATTTCTGTCAATTTGATATTCTACAACATTGTTGTCAATATAAGTTCTGTTTTCAGACAACCACCACTGAGGTCCACCTCAGACGCCATCACAGCTGTCCTCCACTATTCCCTGTCCCACCTGGAAAACAAAGACTCCTACATCAGGATGCTCTTTGTGGACTACAGCTCTGCTTTTAATACGGTCATCCCCCACAAACTCACACGCAAAAACATCTACATGCTCCCTCTTGTTCAGATCATGGAATATTACAACGTTTCCTATCATAATTATGCAGATGACACACAGCTCTATATATCAGTGTCAACGAATGACCATAGTGCCTTATACTCACTGAGCAAGTGCATCAACGAAATCACTGAGTGGATGTGTCAGAACTTTTTACAACTGAACCCAGAAAAGACTGAGGTGATTGTTTTTGGCCCTAAAGAGGAAAGGTCAGAGGTCAGCACTTGAATCCATGTCCTTAAGAACAACAAATCAAGCCAGAAATCTTGGTGTGATTATGGACTCAGACCTCAAATTCAACAACCACATTAAGATGGTAACAAAATCAGCTTATTACCATTTGAAAAATATTGCAAGAATCAAAGGTTTTCTGACCAAACAAGATTCAGAAAAACTTGTTCATGCTTTTATTTTCAGCAGGCTGGATTATTGTAGAGCTGAAACGATTCCTCGAATAACTCGAATAATTCGATTACAAAAATTGAGGAATTTTCGCTGCCTCAAGGCTTCGTTAAGTTTTTTTTTTTTTTTTGCGTCATCAAAACTTTGGTATGAGTATAAAACACGTTTAATGTAGCTGCAGCTACCTGCTCCTCTCTCTGACACACACACGCGAGCGCGGCGTGCCCCTTTTAACTTTTAGTCAGCACACAGTTGATCCGTGATCCATACGACCCAGTCGGGAACACGTGATCCGGTCAAACGGTCGGCTTTTCTCCGTTCACTCTCTCCGTGTTTGCAGCTAACGTAACGATAGCAACGTCCTCTCACAGTCTCTGTCATAGACACGTCTCTGGTCTCTGTAGTCTCAGCTAACGTAACGATAGCAACGTCCTCTCACAGTCTCTGTCATAGACACGTCTATGGTCTCTGTAGTCTCAGCTAACATAACGATAGCAGCGTCCTCTCACAGTCTCTGTCATAGACACGTCTATGGTCTCTGTAGTCTCAGCTAACGTAACGATAGCAACGTCCTCTCACAGTCTCTGTCATAGACACGTCTATGGTCTCTGTAGTCTCAGCTAACGTCCTCTCACAGTCTCTGTCATAGACACGTCTCTGGTCTCTGTAGTCTGTGAGCGCGCTGCAGGAGCAGACAGAGATACACTTTTAACAATATACAGGCTGATTATATTAAATCTCTGATGTCTTCAAAGCTAAATCAAGACAGAACTTGTTTGTGGAATAATAATTTAGCAAATATATATTTAAAGTTTCTCAATTTCCTTATCTGACATAATGATTGATTCTGTGATTGATTGAACAGAACATAATGCTTTCTCTATTAAATGTAGTGTAACAGATGTGTCGGCTACTCAAAACACTATTTGTTATTTCAGCCATTAAAACATGTTTGGCCTGTATTTTTCATCTACCTGCCGTCTTGACCAGTGAATCAGAAAGTGAATTTGGGACCCTGTCAGTAATATGGTGAGCATCATCAGCAGCTGTAGAGCAGAGGTGGTTGGCTGTAACAAGCAGGCGTTTCCATGGTAACTGCAAAGAAGCAGGTTTGTAGGGACGACCCAAGACGAGTTAAACCTTAATTAAACAAAAGTATGATTTATTCGATTACTCGATTAATCGACGGGATATTCGATAGAATACTCGATTACTAAAATATTCGATAGCTGCAGCTCCAGATTATTGTAAGGGTGTGTTTACAGGCCTTAGTAAAAAATCTGTCCGACAGCTGCAGCTGATCCAGAACGCAGCAGCCAGAGTCCTCACCAACACAAAGAGGGTGGAGCACATTACACCTGTGCTTCAATCACTGGCTGCCTGTGTGTCAGAGACTTTAAAATCTGACTACTGGTCTATAAAGCATTAAATGGTCTTGGCCCTAAGTACATGTCAGATCTACTTATAGAATATAAAACAACCAGACCGCTCAGGTCCTCAGGAAGAGGTTTACTCAGTGTTCCCAGAGTCAGAACCAAACAAGGTGAAGCAGCGTTTAGTCACTACGCTCCTCACCTGTGGAACAAACTCCCTGAACACCTGAGGACTGCTGGCACACTCAACTCCTTTAAATCAGCCTTAAAACTTTATTATTCACTCTTTACATTATAAATATACTGTCTGCCTTACTGCAACACATACTTCCTTTTTTAATAGTTTTAACAGTTGTTCCTTTATCGAGTATTTTCACTTTTTATAAATAAACTTGCCTTGCCTTGCAAAAGGTCCCCACTAGTCAAAGCGGAAGTTGTGTGAATTATGCAAATAATATTCAAATTAGGTCCTCATGAGCCATGTTTATCTGTTTTTTAATAAGTCCCCACATAGCATGGTGAAAACATTACTTCATCAATTCAGATATTTGAAGGCGTGTATAGCATAACAAAGCTCTGGTTAGTGTACCTGATTTTTTTCAGACTTCTAAGACCTTTAGAAAGGGTGGTCCCCACAGGTGACTATCACAACTTCGATCCCCATTTCAGATGAAGACGAGTGTGTGTGTGTGTGTGTATGTGTGTGTGTGTGTGTGTGTGTGTGTGTATGTCTGTGTGTGTCTGTGTGTGTGTATGTGTGTGTGTGTGTGTGTATGTCTGTGTGTGTGTGTATGTCTGTGTGTGTGTGTGTGTGTGTGTGTGTATGTCTGTGTGTGTGTGTATGTCTGTGTGTGTGTGTGTGTGTGTGTGTGTATGTCTGTGTGTGTGTGTGTGTGTGTGTGTGTGTGTGTGTGTGTGTGTGTGTGTGTGAGAGTGTGTGTGTGTGTGAGAGTGAGTGATAAGAGTGAGGGGGTGGGGGGGTGAAGGAGGAGGAGGTCCGTCTTCCTTATCTCCTCCTTCGGTGAGATGACACGATTACAGTAATTGTTCCGGCCACTAATCGGAACAAAGCAGGAGCTAGTGTGTGTGTGTGTGTGTGTGTGTGTCTGTGTGTGTGTGTGTGTGTGTGTGTGTGTGTGTGTGTGTGTGTGTGTATGTGTGTGTGTGTGTGTCTATGTCTGTATGTCTGTGTGTGTGTGTGTGTGTGTGTGTGTGTGTATGTCACACAGTGAGGAGTCAGAGCAGGTCCAGGAGGTGCAGGAGCACAGTGAGGAGTCAGAGCAGGTCCAGGAGGTGCAGGAGCACAGTGAGGAGTCAGAGCAGGTCCAGGAGGTGCAGGAGCACAGTGAGGAGTCAGAGCAGGTCCAGGAGGTGCAGGAGCACAGTGAGGAGTCAGAGCAGGTCCAGGAGGTGCAGGAGCACAGTGAGGAGTCAGAGCAGGTCCAGGAGGTGCAGGAGCACAGTGAGGAGTCAGAGCTGATAAATGTTCCGTGGACATTGAGCAGCAGACAGCCTGCAGTCACTGCAGGTCAGCGGAGCAAGCAGCTGATTGGACGGCTGTGGGGTTGAATTCCCAAACGGCTGGCTGAAGTCCAGGCGGGATGGAGGATAATTGAGTGATGCTTCCCTGCAGCAGTGTGCCGCTCACACAGACACTCTCTCTCT
>NW_027636633.1:82500-85000 GCF_947650265.1 Symphodus melops | reverse complement strand
AGGGAGAAGCTCACACAGGTGGGGGAGGGGCTCACACAGGTGGGGGGAGGAGCTCGCAGTTGGGGGAGGGGCTCACATAGGTGGGGGGAGAAGCTCACACAGGTGGGGGGAGGGGCTCACACAGGTGGGGGGAGGAGCTCGCAGTTGGGGGAGGGGCTCACATAGGTGGGGGGAGGAGCTCACACAGGTGGGGGGAGAAGCTCACACAGGTGGGGGGAGGAGCTCGCAGTTGGGGGAGGGGCTCACATAGGTGGGGGGAGGAGCTCACACAGGTGGGGGGAGAAGCTCACACAGGTGGGGGGAGGAGCTCGCAGTTGGGGGAGGGGCTCACATAGGTGGGGGAGGGGCTCAAACAGGTGGGGGGTGTATGTGACTTCCTGTGCTGCTGCAGCCAGCCTCTAGTGGACACTCCAGGAACTGCAGCCAGCCTCTAGTGGACACTCCAGGAACTGCAGCCAGCCTCTAGTGGACACTCCAGGTACTGCAGCCAGCCTCTAGTGGACACTCCAGGAACTGCAGCCAGCCTCTAGTGGACACTCCAGGAACTGCAGCCAGCCTCTAGTGGACACTCCAGGAACTGCAGCCAGCCTCTAGTGGACACTCCAGGAACTGCAGCCAGCCTCTAGTGGACACTCCAGGTACTGCAGCCAGCCTCTAGTGGACACTCCAGGTACTGCAGCCAGCCTCTAGTGGACACTCCAGGTACTGCAGGATGTCACACTTCAGCATCAGCTTCACTGCAGGTTGCTGCTGGGTTAAATGTTTAATTTGATTCTGGAAGTGATGTCATGTTAACTGGTGTGTTCTTCTACAAACACATTGCGTTTTTGTCGTCGTCTGTGATTGGCTGCTTTGATTCTCTTTCAAACAAGGATTTAAACTTTGCTCACTTTATATAAATGGCTGACCTCTTCTGCGACTTCAATCACTGCAATGCTGCTTCAAGATGACGTAGAATTGAACAAAATCGACTCCATCAATGCCTTTGTTTCCCCTCACTTCTTATTGAGGCTCGGCCGTGAGAGTCGATGAATTCTCTTAACGGGTCTCGATTGGGTCAGGCCTCTTAGCGTCTGGCGGGGAAAAGATAAGACCTGTTATCTCTTTCCGACAAATCTGCAACCTCTCCCCGTCCTCGCCAAGACGGGACCAGAGGAGGAGACAGAGCAGCACATGTTTACTAAAGGTTACCACAGCACAGTGCAGAGAAAATGAACCAATCAGATGGCTTCTTTACAGTGAGTGTGTGCTGTGACCCAGGTACCAGATCACCGTGTTCATGCTGCAGGATGAACGCTCGTCTTTAAAGGCGAGCGTAAAGGCGTCCATCTGGTCATTCACGTGATCGTCTGACGGCGTGCGCCCACATGCACAAGCAGGACCTGTGATGGCATCCCCCCACTGGAAGTGCCCCCTCAGCTGGTGGGGGTTCGCTGCCTTGCTCAAGGGCACCTCAACATAGATCGAGAAGTGGTCTGGCACCCCTCCAACTACCACACCAACATCAGGACTTGAACCAGCGACCCTCCGGTTCCCAACCCGAGTCCCCGCAGACTGCTGCCACCCAAACCAGACACAGGTGAAAACTATCAAAGCAAAAACACAGCAAGTTAAAGTGAAACAAAGATTAAAGAGACAGAAACGAAGGCAACAATGATTTTCATGTTTCTGCATTGAGATGATTTATTGAATGAAGAACACAGTGAAACAGAAGCGTGGTTATGAGCAGCCGTAGAGCAGGTTGATCCTCATGATGTCCCAGTAGGACATGCCCTGCCTCTGGCCGATCTGGACGTTGGGGTCGGGGATGGGGGTGATGGAGTCCCTGCCGTACTGGATGGAGAAGGCTGTTCTTCCATAGTGCATGATGGAGGAGTAGTCGTAGGGAGTGTTCAGGTTGTTGGTGTCCTGCCTCTGGAAGTTGTAGGCCATCTGCGGGTTGATGTTCTCCCAGTTGATCCTGACGTAGTAGTCGCGGTCGCTCCTGGTCTGCTCGTGCTGGAAGCCCAGAGCGTGGTTGAACTCGTGCTGGACGGTGCCGTGGTAGATGCAGCCCTGCCTGTTGAGAGAGAGCACCTGTCTGCCTCCCACTCTGCCCAGAGAGGAGAAACATCCCTGTTTGTTCTCGATGCTGATGTAGTCGTTCTCGTTGGACCGGGGGACGAAGCGGATGCAGGTGCTGCTGTGGAACGATTTCATGGCGTAGTCGATCTTCTTCCACTCGTTGCTGGTGAACTGGCTGTTCACAATGAAGGGGACCATCACCAGGCCGTTGGAGGATTTCCTCCACTGGCAGGTCTGGGACCAGCACTTCAGGGCGTTTCTGGTTCTGGGAGGCAGCAGGTCTCCTTCCAGCAGTATCTGGCTGCTGCCGTTGTTGGAGGTCAGAATCCTGGTGGTGATGTCCACGCTGTCTTCTTCTTCTTCTTCTTCTTCTGCGCCTCCTTCCTCCTGAACAGGGAGAGCCTGAGAGAGGCCGAGCAGGAGCAGCAGCAGCAGG
>NW_027636633.1:60000-77500 GCF_947650265.1 Symphodus melops | reverse complement strand
CTCCACGCCGCTCTCAGACGGTCTCCACGCCGCTCTCAGACGGCCTACACGCCGCTCTCAGACGGCCTACACGCCGCTCTCAGACGGCCTACACGCCGCTCTCAGACGGCCTACACGCCGCTCTCAGACGGCCTACACGCCGCTCTCAGACGGCCTCCACGCCGCTCTCAGACCGCCTCCACGCCGCTCTCAGACCGTCTCCACGCCGCTCTCAGACCGTCTCCACGCCGCTCTCAGACGGTCTCCACGCCGCTCTCAGACCGTCTCCACGCCGCTCTCAGACCGTCTCCACGCCGCTCTCAGACCGTCTCCACGCCGCTCTCAGACCGTCTCCACGCCGCTCTCAGACCGTCTCCACGCCGCTCTCAGACCGTCTCCACGCCGCTCTCAGCCGTGTGTAACCAGAGCGCCGGACGAGTCGCAGACCTTCATCGCGGCGCTCAGACGAGCGGCGTTCTCCGTAGTTGAGTCTGAAGGCGGAGCACAGACACATTATTACACGCTATCTGCAGCCTGTTAATCTGATTGCATGTTATCTGAACCGATGATGTCATCCTCCCAGCTGTCCATCAGTGTTAATTACTGCTTCGTTCATTACTTAAGAAAGTCATTACACTGATAAGTCAGCTCCTCTAACAGGCAGCAGCACGAGAGGACCGAAGCGTCTCCGGGTCGAGCTCATGAGTCAGAGCTGGACTCAAATGAAGACAGATGAAGCCGTGACGTCTTGATACGGGACAGCCTGCTGCTGGACTGACTGAGCTGCTGTCTCTCGTCTGATGCCTATCTGCTAATGAACCACAGACCAGAGGACACAAACACACTAATGGCCTATTGACCTCTGGACGGACATCGTTACTGGCCAACAGCTCGTCCGTCTGAACGCCAGGCGAGGACGAGTTTATAAACGTCCCGTTGACATCGCTAACACCTGATGAGACTGAACAACACACACACCTGCGTGCGTGTTACACATCGTGTGTGACATGATCACAACCATTCCACACACCATAGCGTGCGTGTGTGTGTGTGTGTGTGTGTGTGCGTGTGCGTGCGTGTGTGTGTGTGTGTGTGTGTGCGTGAAGAGGTGACCCTTCTGTACATGAAGCCGTGTATCATTAGAAACATGGTCGTAGTGTTGGATGGTCGTGTGTTTTTCTTTGCCTGGAAGTTTTCTTCATGTGATGTAATATGACGCTTTTTGCATCACATGAAGAAAACTTCCAGGCCAATAAAAACACATTTATCTGGTCTCAGGGCAAAATGAGGGCTGGACTCACGACCATTCAGCACTACGACCATGTTTCTACTGATACACAGCTTCATGTTTCTACTGATACACAGCTTCATGTTTCTACTGATACACAGCTTCATGTTTCTACTGATACACAGCTTCATGTTTCTACTGATACACAGCTTCATGTTTCTAATGATACACAGCTTCATGTTTCTACTGATACACAGCTACATGTTTCTAGTGACACACAGCTTCATGTTTCTAGTGACACACAGCTTCATGTTTCTAATGATACACAGCTACATGTTTCTAGTGACACACAGCTTCATGTTTCTAATGATACACAGCTTCATGTTTCTAATGATACACAGCTACATGTTTCTAATGATACACAGCTACATGTTTCTAATGATACACAGCTTCATGTTTCTAATGATACACAGCTACATGTTTCTAATGATACACAGCTACATGTTTCTAATGACACACAGCTTCATGTTTCTACTGATACACAGCTTCATGTTTCTAATGATACACAGCTACATGTTTCTACTGATACACAGCTACATGTTTCTACTGATACACAGCTTCATGTTTCTAATGACACACAGCTTCATGTTTCTAATGATACACAGCTACATGTTTCTAATGATACACAGCTTCATGTTTCTAGTGACACACAGCTTCATGTTTCTAATGACACACAGCTTCATGTTTCTAATGACACACAGCTTCATGTTTCTACTGATACACAGCTTCATGTTTCTAATGACACACAGCTTCATGTTTCTAATGATACACAGCTACATGTTTCTCATGATACACAGCTTCATGTTTCTAGTGATACACAGCTTCATGTTTCTAATGACACACAGCTTCATGTTTCTAATGACACACAGCTTCATGTTTCTACTGATACACAGCTTCATGTTTCTAATGATACACAGCTTCATGTTTCTAATGATACACAGCTTCATGTTTCTAATGATACACAGCTACATGTTTCTACTGATACACAGCTTCATGTTTCTACTGATACACAGCTTCATGTTTCTAATGATACACAGCTTCATGTTTCTAATGATACACAGCTTCATCTTTCTAATGACACACAGCTACATGTTTCTACTGATACACAGCTTCATGTTTCTAATGACACAGCTACATGTTTCTACTGATACACAGCTTCATGTTTCTAATGACACACAGCTTCATGTTTCTAATGATACACAGCTTCATGTTTCTAATGATACACAGCTTCATGTTTCTAATGATACACAGCTTCATGTTTCTACTGATACACAGCTTCATGTTTCTAATGATACACAGCTACATGTTTCTAATGATACACAGCTTCATGTTTCTAATGATACACAGCTTCATGTTTCTAATGATACACAGCTTCATGTTTCTAATGATACACAGCTTCATGTTTCTAATGATACACAGCTTCATGTTTCTAATGATACACAGCTTCATGTTTCTACTGATACACAGCTACATGTTTCTACTGATACACAGCTACATGTTTCTAATGATACACAGCTTCATGTTTCTAATGATACACAGCTACATATTTCTAATGATACACAGCTACATGTTTCTAATGATACACAGCTACATGTTTCTAATGATACACAGCTTCATGTTTCTAATGACACACAGCTTCATGTTTCTAATGATACACAGCTACATGTTTCTAATGATACACAGCTTCATGTTTCTAATGACACACAGCTTCATGTTTCTAATGATACACAGCTTCATGTTTCTAATGATACACAGCTACATGTTTCTAATGATACACAGCTACATGTTTCTAATGATACACAGCTTCATGTTTCTAATGACACACAGCTTCATGTTTCTAATGATACACAGCTTCATGTTTCTAATGATACACAGCTACATGTTTCTACTGATACACAGCTTCATGTTTCTAATGACACACAGCTTCATGTTTCTAATGATACACAGCTTCATGTTTCTAATGACACACAGCTTCATGTTTCTAATGACACACAGCTTCATGTTTCTAATGACACACAGCTTCATGTACATGGGTGAAGGATCCCTTTAAAGGTAACTTAACGAAGTGAGACAGGAAGTACTTCAGAAACAGTGAACTGATGAGCAGCTTGAATCAGCTCATCTACTCGAATAGAACGTGTCATAGTTTTTCACATCCTGTTTACAGTCAGGCTCTGGACTGAAAATGGGCGTGGCCTAACGCTTCACCTCTAAGATTTCAGTACTATAATAAATACTCACATTCAGACAGTACAGTGGATGGAAATCAGGAAGAGAAAGTGAGTGGCAGGACCCGCCCTCTACACATGGTACACGTTCTCCACTAGGTCTCGAGCGCCGCACATGGTCTCCTTATATTCATAAAAGCTTTGTGTAGTCAATACAAACACACTGATTCATTATGACTCTTCGCTCTCCTCAACATGGCGTCTTGATTCTAATGTGAGTTTTGTGAAAAGTGTGTCCAAAGTGAAGTCGGCCTAATCAGAGAGAAACAGAACGCGTCCTCTCCACAATGATAGCATAATCAGAACGTGTGCAGCTCATGGCGCTGCGTGATTCTTTTGTTTTTTAAGACTGTGAGCAGAGTGACAGTAATATAGTCCTACCAGCGCCGGGGGGGGGGGGAGGACATGTGACTGTCACTCCCACAACATGGAGGAGGAGTGACAGTCATGTCCTCCCCCCACAGAAAGATGACATTTTCTATCTTGATAAGAGTATATGTAACCACACAGGAGGCTGCATGCTCAGTCAGTTGTGGTAGGTTTGTTGTCTGAGTACTTCTGTCCAATCACGGCTCAGCATGTTTTGTTTCGTATGGGGAGTAAAAATCATGACCTCCCAGCTTCCATCAGCAGTTATACCTGATCACCGTGCACGAGGCGTGTTCTTAGTTTTACGTGCACGAGGAGTGTTCTTAGTGTGACGTGCACGAGGAGTGTTTTTACTGTAATGTACACGAGGAGTGTTCTTAGTGTGACGTGCACGAGGAGTGTTTTTCCTGTAATGTACACGGGGAGTGTTCTTAGTGTAACGTGCACGAGGAGTGTTCTTAGTGTGACGTACACGAGGAGTGTTCTTAGTGTAACGTACACGGGGAGTGTTCTTAGTGTAACGTGCACGAGGAGTGTTCTTACTGTGACGTGCACGAGGAGTGTTCTTAGTGTAACGTGCACGAGGAGTGTTCTTAGTGTAACGTACACGAGGAGTGTTCTTAGTGTAACGTGCACGAGGAGTGTTCTTAGTGTAACGTGCACGAGGAGTGTTCTTACTGTAACGTGCACGAGGAGTGTTCTTAGTGTAATGTACACGAGGAGTGTTCTTAGTGTAACGTGCACGAGGAGTGTTCTTAGTGTAATGTACACGAGGAGTGTTCTTAGTGTAACGTGCACGAGGAGTGTTCTTAGTGTAACGTGCACGAGGAGTGTTCTTAGTGTAACGTGCACGAGGAGTGTTCTTAGTGTAACGTGCACGAGGAGTGTTCTTAGTGTGACGTGCACGAGGAGTGTTCTTAGTGTAACGTGCACGAGGAGTGTTCTTAGTGTAACGTGCACGAGGAGTGTTCTTAGTGTAACGTGCACGAGGAGTGTTCTTACTGTAACGTGCACGAGGAGTGTTCTTAGTGTAACGTGCACGAGGAGTGTTCTTAGTGTAACGTACACGAGGAGTGTTCTTAGTGTAACGTGCACGAGGAGTGTTCTTAGTGTAACGTGCACGAGGAGTGTTCTTACTGTAACGTGCACGAGGAGTGTTCTTAGTGTAACGTGCACGAGGAGTGTTCTTAGTGTAACATGCACGAGGAGTGTTCTTAGTGTAACGTACACGAGGAGTGTTCTTACTGTAACATGCACGAGGAGTGTTCTTAGTGTAACGTACACGAGGAGTGTTCTTAGTGTAACGTGCACGAGGAGTGTTCTTAGTGTGACGTGCACGAGGAGTGTTCTTAGTGTGACGTGCACGAGGAGTGTTCTTAGTGTAATGTACACGAGGAGTGTTCTTAGTGTATCGTGCACGAGGAGTGTTCTTAGTGTGACGTGCACGAGGAGTGTTCTTAGTGTAACGTGCACGAGGAGTGTTCTTAGTGTGACGTGCACGAGGAGTGTTCTTAGTGTAACGTGCACGAGGAGTGTTCTTAGTGTGACGTACACGAGGAGTGTTCTTAGTGTAACGTACACGAGGAGTGTTCTTAGTGTAACGTGCACGAGGAGTGTTCTTAGTGTAACGTACACGAGGAGTGTTCTTAGTGTAACGTGCACGAGGAGTGTTCTTAGTGTAACGTACACGAGGAGTGTTCTTAGTGTAACGTGCACGAGGAGTGTTCTTAGTGTGACGTACACGAGGAGTGTTCTCACTGTAACGTACACGAGGAGTGTTCTTAGTGTGACGTACACGAGAAGTGTTCTTAGTGTGACGTACACGAGGAGTGTTCTTAGTGTAACGTGCACGAGGAGTGTTCTTAGTGTGACGTGCACGAGGAGTGTTCTTAGTGTAATGTACACGAGTAGTGTTCTTAGTGTGACGTACACGAGGAGTGTTCTCACTGTAACGTGCACGAGGAGTGTTCTTAGTGTGACGTACACGAGGAGTGTTCTCACTGTAACGTACACGAGGAGTGTTCTTAGTGTGACGTGCACGAGGAGTGTTCTTAGTGTAACGTACACGAGGAGTGTTCTTAGTGTATCGTGCACGAGGAGTGTTCTTAGTGTAACGTGCACGAGGAGTGTTCTTAGTGTGACGTGCACGAGGAGTGTTCTTAGTGTGACGTGCACGAGGAGTGTTCTTAGTGTAACGTGCACGAGGAGTGTTCTTAGTGTAATGTACACGAGGAGTGTTCTTAGTGTGACGTGCACGAGGAGTGTTCTTAGTGTGACGTGCACGAGGAGTGTTCTTAGTGTAACGTACACGAGGAGTGTTCTTAGTGTAACGTGCACGAGGAGTGTTCTTAGTGTAACGTGCACGAGGAGTGTTCTTAGTGTGACGTGCACGAGGAGTGTTCTTAGTGTGACGTACACGAGGAGTGTTCTTAGTGTAACGTGCACGAGGAGTGTTCTTAGTGTAACGTGCACGAGGAGTGTTCTTAGTGTAACGTGCACGAGGAGTGTTCTTACTGTAACGTGCACGAGGAGTGTTCTTAGTGTAACGTGCACGAGGAGTGTTCTTACTGTAACGTGCACGAGGAGTGTTCTTAGTGTGACGTACACGAGGAGTGTTCTTAGTGTGACGTGCACGAGGAGTGTTCTTAGTGTAACGTGCACGAGGAGTGTTCTTAGTGTAACGTGCACGAGGAGTGTTCTTAGTGTAACGTGCACGAGGAGTGTTCTTAGTGTGACGTGCACGAGGAGTGTTCTTAGTGTAACGTGCACGAGGAGTGTTCTTAGTGTAATGTACACGAGGAGTGTTCTTAGTGTAACGTGCACGAGGAGCTCCTCGATCTCCTCGACGTCTTCGTCCTCCTCGACCGCCTCGATCTCCTCCACAACCTCAACCTCCTCTCACATGAACTCCTCGACCCCGACCTCCTCGACCTTCTCAAATGCTTTGATTGCCTCGACCTCCTTGACCTCCTCAACCGTCTCGACCTCCTTGACCTCCTCGACCGCCTCAACCGCCTCAACCTCCTTGACCTCTACAACTGCCTCGACCTCCGTGACCTCCACAACTGCGTCAACCTCCATGACCTCCACAACTCCCTCGACCTCCTTGACCACCTCGACCTCCTTGACCTCCTCAACCTCCTCTCACATGAACTCCTCGTCCTCCTCGACCACCCTGACCTCCTCGACATCCTCGACCTCCTCTCACACAAACTTCTCGACCTCCCCATGTCCAGGCAATGAAGCATTAGGTTCAGGCAATAGGGTTTAGTGTTTTAGCAACTAAGAAAAACAAGAGGAGAGGAGGAGAGGAGAGAGGAGAGGAGAAATTATAAACCAGACAGCATTAATGTCTTTGCTTTCTGTTTTTCTGTTTCTTCTATGTTTTATGAAAAACTGACTGAATTTTATTTGTTTAAGAAACGATGTAAATTTAATAAGGTAAAACCAGAAGACGTGAAACTGGAACTATAAATCAAAGCAGAAACTCAAACCATCACTTCTTCAGAGATACAAAGATTGCTCCTCCATCTTCATCTCTCTTTCCTTCCCTGTCTCCCTCCTCTTTTCCTTCTTCTATCTCCCCCCCCACCCATGCCTCCCTTCTCTCCTTTTCTCTGCTTCCCATCGTCCTCTGTCTCTCTCTAATCAAGGAGGGAGTTTTAGAAAGGAGAGAGAGAAATGGAGGGGGGGGGGCGGGGGGTTGAAGGGGTGGAAGAGGAGGGGGCGGGGCTGGGTCTCTATAAGAGCGGCTGCCTCCAGTCTCCACGTAGCCAGAAAAACCACACAGAGACCGAGAGAAGGAAACATACTCTAAGAATCTCCAGCTGCACTCGAGGGACCCCTTACAGGCACCCGCAATCTCAGCCCGACACAGGTAAGAGACCCTGCAGGGGGGGGGGGGCAGCTTGACCTCTGACTCTTTGAACAGATTTCTCTTCAACGAAGTGATCAGTGACGTTTTGTTCAATAGTCGGGGAAACATTTGAGTCTTAAAAAATATGATTTGTTTTTACCTCCTCTCGTGTTTATTATGCCAATCAGATTTAAAGAGCAGATAATGGCGACAAGAAACAAATGTGAGATCAAGATTAGAAGAGCAACCTGTAAAGCAGGAGGAAAGTGGGACCTCCCTCATGAGTAAAAACACATTAAAGATGTGTGAGCAGGAAGGACTCAGCGTACGTCTGGATCTCCTTTCATATCTATATATATATATCTGTATTTTTTTACCCACTGAGGGATCTTTGCAGAAATGTGTCTTTACACTTCACTTATTGACCTGACTAACATCAATATTCAGAGACGCCTGGACAATGATTAATGACTCAAAAAGCCTCCAGTGGAGAAAACAAAATGAAGTGACTTAAAATCTGATTGTCTCAATTTAAGAAACTTGCAAAAAAGATTTTTCTTGCTGCGCCAACAATCAGAATCATTTGAGTAATAACGTCATCAGATGTTAGTCTGGACTCGTCAGGTGAGCCTGCTTTTTGTTCAGTCTAATGAGGGATTTTAGATTTGACTTAAAAGAAAAGCCTGTCTCTCCATCACATGTGCATCATCTTTACCAGATGTTTGGACTGTAGGGTTGATGTTTGGACTGTAGGGTTGATGTTTGGACTGTAGGGTTGATGTTTGGACTGTAGGGTTGATGTTTGGACTGTAGGGTTGATGTTCGGACCTCAGGGTTGATGTTTGGCTCTCGGGGTTGATGTTCGGACTGTAGGGTTGATGTTTGGACTGTAGGGTTGATGTTTGGACTGTAGGGTTGATGTTTGGACTTTAGGGTTGATGTTCGGACCTCAGGGTTGATGTTTGGCTCTCGGGGTTGATGTTCGGACTGTAGGGTTGATGTTCGGATCTCAGGGTTGATGTTCGGATCTCGGGGTTGATGTTCGGACCTTGGGGTTGATGTACGTACCTTGGGGTTGATGTTCAGACCGTAGGGTTGATGTTTGGACCTTGGGGTTGATGTTCAGACCTTGGGGTTGATGTTTGGACCTTGGGGTTGATGTTCAGACCTTGGGGTTGATGTTCGGACCTTGGGGTTGATGTTCGGACCTTGGGGTTGATGTTTGGACCTTGGGGTTGATGTACGTACCTTGTGGTTGATGTTTGGACCTTGGGGTTGATGTACGTACCTTGGGGTTGATGTACGTACCTTGTGGTTGATGTTCGGACCTTGGGGTTGATGTACGTACCTTGGGGTTGATGTACGTATCTTGGGGTTGATGTACGTACCTTGGGGTTGATGTTCGGACCTTGGGGTCGATGTTCGGACTTTGGGGTTGATGTTCGGACCTTGGGGTTGATGTTCGGACCTTGGGGTTGATGTTCGGACCTTGGGGTTGATGTTTGGACCTTGGGGTTGATGTTTGGACCTTGGGGTTGATGTTCGGACCTTGGGGTTGATGTTTGTACCTTGGGGTTGATGTTCGGACCTTGGGGTTGATGTTTGGACCTTGGGGTTGATGTTTGGACCTTGGGGTTGATGTTCGGACCTTGGGGTCGATGTACGTACCTTGGGGTTGATGTTTGGACCTTGGGGTTGATGTTCGGACCTTGGGGTCGATGTACGTACCTTGGGGTTGATGTTCGGACCTTGGGGTTGATGTTTGGACCTTGGGGTTGATGTTTGGACCTTGGGGTTGATGTTCGGACCTTGGGGTCGATGTATGTACCTTGAGGTTGTTGGCTATTGTTGGCGTGCTGTGACCTCTGGCCCCTTGAGCTCAGTGTTTTTTTTCTGGCTGTTGCCCTTGGTGACGTAATGAGTACGGGTTGGGCGGACATCTCGGGTCGCTCTGGTGACTGATCAATGAATCGCCTGAAGAAGGAGCTTCAGACTAATAACTGGTTTTATGCAGTGTGTCATGAACGCAGCAGGTGAAGCGACGTGCCCTCCATCAGTTGGTTTGTTCATGCGGATCGTTGGTTTAAAGGAACAGGTCATAAATCGTTCAAAGTGATTGGTCATTGATCGTTAAGGCCTGATTTACTGCGGCGCTCTGAAGACGTCACAATGAGACGAGTTATTACCTTTTTGTTTTCAGACAGAATCCTACATGTAGAGAAGAACACGTTCAAAATGTAGCTGAGACAAACGCTTTCACCAGACTTCTACAAGTGACCACAGGCACTGACAGGAAGTGACCACAGGCACTGACAGGAAGTGACCACAGGCACTGACAGGAAGTGACCACAGGCACTGACAGGAAGTGACCACAGGCACTGACAGGAAGTGACCACAGGCACTGACAGAGAGTGGGCCTTTCTCAGTTCCCTTATTTGCACCGAGTGTCCTCCGAGTTGTCTCCTCCACTTGCGTCTAAGCCCCGCCCACCAGTGATGCACGGAGGAAACGAAGCCGAGGAGAGAGGACCGAGGAAATCAGCTTTAAGACACATGAGACGTCGTTTCCTCGACAGCGTCACATGACGAGACATCAGCTGATCACGTTCAGCTGTCAATCAGCCGAACAGCTGTTTATGTCCACACACACACACACACACACACACACACACACACACACACACACACACACACACACACACACACACACACACACACACACACACACACACACACACACACACACACACACACACACACACACACACACACACACACACACACACACACACACACACACTGTATTATTTCTAATCAAACACACACACACACACACACACACACTGTATTATTTCTAATCAAACACAGTTACAGTGTTTCTTGATAACAAACACCTGAAGAACAACCTGCAGTCTGTTTCAAACCAAAAGGACAGTTTCTACTGACTCAAAGATTTCATTTTGAATTGTCTATAATTATTGATTATTATTAATCAGTTTGGACTGAACCTAGCCTGTATTTAGACAACCAACTCTGTATTTTATAAACACAGATATTTATGTGTCAGGATACTGAAAATGATTGATTAGAATCTAAATGATGAAACTTTGTGAAGATCAATAAGTGAGAATATAAAACGGACTCCTCTTCATCAAACTGTCATCATCATCATCATCAGACATTCAAACAGTGTGAGGGATCAGACCTTCATCATCATCATCATCATCAGACATTCAAACAGTGTGAGGGATCAGACCTTCATCATCATCATCAGACATTCAGACAGTGTGAGGGATGATGAAGATGAAGGATGTATTGATAGAAGTTGTAGAGCTTCATATTTGGTTGTTAATCTTCATGTCAGACTCTTTTTAATGGCAGCTCATCACAGAGCGACTCTTTACAAACTCACTGATGTTCATCATCTGTTTAAATGTCCCACGCTCCGTTTAGCCTCTTTTTAATCTCCCTCTTTTCTCCCCTATTAAACTCTGTTTCACTGAAGTCTGATCCTGTGCAGCGTCCAATCACTGAGTGATATACGAGAAGGGGGCGTGTCTGTCAGTGAAAAGACTTCCGTGAAGTCAGCTCTCGTGTCTCCTCGGTCATCGCTCCTCGGATCAGCCTCCTCTCTCCTCCATCCTCTCTCCTCCGTTCGCTATTAGAGCTTTGATCCTCAACATGGCGGCTTTGGAACTACTTCCTGTTCGGCCGAGGAGACTGCAAATAAGGAAAGTGAGACGTACCCAGTGACCACAGGCACTGACAGGAAGTAACCACAGGTGCTGACAGGAAGTGACCACAGGTGCTGACAGGAAGTGACCACAGGTGCTGACAGGAAGTGACCACAGGTGCTGACAGAAAATCCTCATCATCATCATCCTGAAGGTCATCAGTGTTCATACCGAGCCGGGTCTTTAGTGTTGTCTTAGAGGTACAAACAGACTGCAGATCTGATGGAGTTCTGTAGTTAGTTCCACCAGTGGGGGGTGATGTCATAGAAGCATGTGGTCACATCCTGTCATGATGAAGGCGTCGCTCTTTACTGAATTAACTATTAAGAAGCCTTCATGAACAGTCACATTAAAAAATCCACTTGTCTCTAGTCCGACTACAAACCCGACTTTCATTTTTCATTTATATCGATTTTAAAATTACAATAAAAATTCACATCACAAATAAAACATACTTTCTGTAGCAGCTCCTTTATATCTTAACTAGTCCATGTTAGAAAAGAGATGAGAAAAGTCTTTTCAGAGAATGTGTCCTCAAACAGGCCGTTTGGAGATGTTCCCTTCATGACATCACAAAGGGCAGTAGCCCCTCCCCCAGGTGGGTGACACTCCCACAGCTAGGTGTTTGTTCTGCCCTCTGAGTCTGCCTTCTCACCGTAAACAATAGGACATGGAGCCAGAAAGCAGCGAGTACACCCGAGCCCTTCCAGAGAGGGGGCGTGGCCAGACACAGCTCATTTACATATTTAAAGCTACAGACACAGAAACAGCCTGTTCTGAGCAGGGCTGAAATAGAGGGGTTTATAGACATGATCAAATACAGGATCAGAGTGAATTTACAACAACACACTTCACACACATGATGAAGAGGAGCGAGGACACTGATTTCACCTGAAGAAGAGGAGATGTGACCTTATGAGAGAATATGTGTAAGAATGAAGCTCATGTAAACAGTTAAACAGAGAGAACATCATTTCTGAATGGTGGGTTCTGCTTGTTGTTCTGCGTGGTGAATTGTTCCCACTCTGCCTTCAGGCATTTATGTGAAACATTAATGGAGTTATTAAACTTTGAGATTAGCCATCTCTCTTTTCTTTGGCGTCTAGTAATTAACATTTAGTTTGTGTTCAGCCCCGGGCGCACCTTTCACCTTGAAGTGAACAGAAGGCTCCACAGGGGTCATGGGAGGTGGTCTGCATGAGTGTAACGTGTGTACTTCAAAGGCCTGAAACCTGCAGAAAGCTTTTCTGTTTGATCAGATTGATGTGTGTTGGAGATCTCAGTGGATTTATTGAACGTGAAAACGTCACTTGTTGGTCCGACAGCTTCTTCGTGTTCCAGCTGCTCCACGGGAACACGCCACAGCTGTTTGAAGGTTTGGTGCCTTGCACAGGATCACCCCAACAAGACTTGGTACTTTGTACTAAAGCAGTCGAGCAATCCTTTGGTCCAGCAACAGGAGAAGATGGCGATAGCAAGTCACATGCTCTTGTTGGCGGGTTAAGGGCGGCTCTGGTTATCAGCTGTAAGGCGCATCCATGCCACAGAATCTTGTTTTCTTTCTCCACGTAGGAACATGAGGATTCTCAAAATCGGGGTCAGATAAACTCACTCAGGTACTGGATCAGATCAGAGTGGTGATCCACAGGTCCACGTTAACTCACTCAGGTACTGGATCAGATCAGAGTGGTGATCCACAGGTCCATGTTAACTCACTCAGGTACTGGATCAGATCAGAGTGGTGATCCACAGGTCCATGTTAACTCACTCAGGTACTGGATCAGATCAGATTGGTGATCCACAGGTCCACGTTAACTCACTCAGATACTGGATCAGATCAGAGTGGTGATCCACAGGTCCACGTTAACTCACTCAGGTACTGGATCAGATCAGAGTGGTGATCCACAGGTCCACGTTAACTCACTCAGGTACTGGATCAGATCAGAGTGGTGATCCACAGGTCCACGTTAACTCACTCAGGTACTGGATGAGTGAATGAAGGTTGGGAGGAGGGCTGGACGGCAGGTTACACCACACAGAGTTAATCCATGGACACAAAGCTGGTCACACAGCGGGGTGTTCGTCCTTTTGTGTTGCAAGGGTTCACAGATCCTTCCTCGTGTCTCCCTGCTGACCCCGCGGCACTCCTCTTTGTGTGTCTTTGCTTTCATATCAAAGGAGAACAGGACTCCCCTTAGCTGCTGCTGTCCACAGAGCAGATCTTGACGTGTGGCAGCATTCACATTCACACGACGGCTTGTTTTCCTTCTAAAATAAAAACAAGGCTGTTGAACACATCCTATACATACTTACATTATCTATACAGCCTTTTCTGTTCAGGGTCACAGTGAGGGACCAGCGGGGTCACAGTGAGGGACCAGCGGGGTCACAGTGAGGGACCAGCGGGGTCACAGTGAGGGACCACCGGGGTCACAGTGAGGGAGTCACAGTGAGGGACCAGCAGGGTCACAGTGAGGGACCAGCGGGGTCACAGTGAGGGACCAGAGGGGTCACAGTGAGGGACCAGCGGGGTCACAGTGAGGGACCACCGGGGTCACAGTGAGGGACCACCGGGGTCACAGTGAGGGACCAGCAGGGTCACAGTGAGGGACCAGCAGGGTCACAGTGAGGGACCAGCAGGGTCACAGTGAGGGACCAGCGGGGTCACAGTGAGGGACCAGCAGGGTCACAGTGAGGGACCAGTGGGGTCACAGTGAGGGACCAGCGGGGTCACAGTGAGGGACCAGCGGGGTCGCAGTGAAGGAGTCACAGTGAGGGACCAGCAGGGTCACAGTGAGGGACCAGCGGGGTCACAGTGAGGGACCACCGGGGTCACAGTGAGGGACCACCGGGGTCACAGTGAGGGACCAGCAGGGTCACAGTGAGGGACCAGCAGGGTCACAGTGAGGGACCAGCAGGGTCACAGTGAGGGACCAGCGGGGTCACAGTGAGGGACCAGCAGGGTCACAGTGAGGGACCAGTGGGGTCACAGTGAGGGACCAGCAGGGTCACAGTGAGGGACCAGAGGGGTCACAGTGAGGGACCAGAGGGGTCACAGTGAGGGACCAGCGGGGTCACAGTGAGGGACCAGAGGGGTCACAGTGAGGGACCAGCAGGGTCACAGTGAGGGACCAGAGGGGTCACAGTGAGGGACCAGCAGGGTCACAGTGAGGGACCAGCGGGGTCACAGTGAGGGACCAGAGGGGTCACAGTGAGGGACCAGCGGGGTCACAGTGAGGGACCAGCGGGGTCACAGTGAGGGACCAGCAGGGTCACAGTGAGGGACCAGCGGGGTCACAGTGAGGGACCAGCAGGGTCACAGTGAGGGACCAGCGGGGTCACAGTGAGGGACCAGCGGGGTCACAGTGAGGGACCAGCGGGGTCACAGTGAGGGACCAGCGGGGTCACAGTGAGGGACCAGCGGGGTCACAGTGAGGGACCAGAGGGGTCACAGTGAGGGACCAGAGGGGTCACAGTGAGTGACAGCACATGTGAACACAGAGAGCATGTTCCTGAGTTTGTCCACATGTCAGTCACAGTGAGAAGTTCCTGCTGTTGGAAGGAGAGTCTCATGTTCATAGCACATGTATGTTATGTATGTTATGTATGTTATGTATGTTATGTATGTATATGTTGGTGCTGAGCGTCATGTGTGAACAACCAGGAGCTGTCCTCCTCAGATGATCTTTAAGTTGAAAGAAGCTCCACGCCGCGGATAAGGGGCGTGACCATTTGTCCTAACCACGCCTCCTCCATGCGTCATTCATTGCAGACAATGAAGCAAATAAAGTGGTGTAAAGAAAAGCTGATAATAAGAGAGAATTCAATAGACCATTACTGGGTTTGACATGTGAGAGCAGGAAGGTGTAATGAGAGTATTGATGCTTCTCACCTGGGAGGGATGTTGTTGTGATCAGTCTCACCTGTGGTCAGCGAACAGCCTGTAAATATAAAGAGCGATTAGTTCAGCTCGATGGAACAGTAAAATATTACAGCAGGGGAGAGATCAGTATGTGACTCTCTGATACTCTGTGTGTGTGTGTGTGTGTGTGTGTGTGTGTGTGTGAGCGCCCCCCAACCTTTAATGGACCCGAGCTCATTACATGCATTGAGAGGATAAATTGATTTTGCTCAGCAGCGACGTCACACAGTCCAGGAAGGTTTCCTCCTCAGATACGTCATCATGCCCACTCTGCGCACACACACACACACACACACACACACACACACACACACACACACACACACACACACAGGATCAGGCTCACTGTCATTCAGACTACACATGAAACACAGGAGAAGAACTACTCAGTACAACAGCAAACATTTCAATCTGATTCTGGGAAAATCAAGGAGGAATTCTAGAGTCAATACGCCGTTGGAGGCGGAGCTTAGAGTAGGATAGGTGGACTGAGGTGTACAGGAAGTCTGAAGTGAAGGTAGTAAGGGGGGGGGGGGGGTATTCATACAAAGAGCACACGGGGAGATGTGAGTGGGCCGAGGCGAGCTGTCCGTCAAAGTGACTCTCTGTCAGATAAAGTAGTCGTCCGTGTGGCTGAAGACGAAGTTACATTTAATTACCTGTCAAAGTGACTCATCAAGAAACAAAGACAACAGGATAAATTTACTCTGATAATTATTCAATCTTTGACGTGTTGTCTTTCATGTGCAGGGCTCTCTCTCTCCTTCAACACACACACACACACTCTTCTTTAACATCAGTTCAGTCCTAGTGTGTGTGTGTGTGTGTGTGTGTGTGTGTGTGTGTGTGTGTGTGTGTGTGTGTGTGTGTGTGCATTTACACGCTGATACTCATGGACTTGAGCTTTTACACTGCAGCTCACACACACATTCACACACTAAGGGGTTAAGTGCCTTGCATAAGGACACATCAGACATGTGGCTGCAGGAGCTGGGAATCGAACCCCGGACCTCCACATGTCCAGTAGCTCCGTGTGAAGGGTGAGGCTTAAAACAAAGAGCCCAGAGAGGTGTGCCACAGACACGCAGAAACACCTGAAGAGTCCACGACACCGTCTGGCTTCATATCTGGGACTTCTTACAAAATGATTCCTTCGAAACTTTGAACTCTTTTTGCATTTTAAAAAGGAATTTTACAAAAACACAAAACAGTCGACTTTATTTTGGTCCATGCAGATGGAGCGTGTTGTTGTGCAGTTATTTGGAAGCCTGATTGAAAGCAGAGTCAGAGACGTCAGAAGCAGGTACACGGCGTGCTGACATGAGCACGACATCATTGTGGTTATTACATTTAAGAGACGTAATAATCTGCAGCTCTTCTGTTCAACCACGCGTGAATAATCCGGCTTTAAGTCGCTCCTCGGCCTCAGAGTAATTTATTTTTGACTTCCTGCTCTTGATGGGAAAATGGGAATAATGGAGGAAATAATGGTGCACACAGTTGATAAGACGGCGTCAGACAGTTGGAGAAGTTTGTACTCGGTGAGTCTTGAGCTGTTGGACAACACGACACTGACTTTACACTTGAACACTTTTTAATTTAAACAGGATGAAGTCACGATGGAGTAAGAACACGTTTAAATGGACGATGTGAAGATGGCCACGAGTTTCTCTCTCTATGGAAGCAGCGATGGATGCTTTCCATACGGCACGCTCTGTACTGATGTCTCTGAACACTTCTTACAGTTCTTCTGAACTTTTAATGCTCATTCCAGCTGATGTGTTTAAGAGGTTTAAAAGCTGATATTGGATGGATGGGGGGCGGGGGGGGGGGGGGGGTCTGAGACTCCCAGTCTCCTGGACTGTAAGACCTCCAGCAGCAGCAGCAGCAGCAGCAGCAGCGTGCTCCTCAGTGCTGCAGCAGACAGTAATGACTTAATTAAATGGTTAATTTACTGGTTAATCAGTTCATTAAAAGCATAGTAATTGGGCTTTACAGGCTCTCCAGAGAAGCTGTCAGACGTCAGAAAGAGAGCACAGAGAAGCTCTTCCACCCTCACAGAGTCTGACTGTACTCAGATAAGATAAACAGGTGAGAGGGCGTACCTGTGTAAGCAGAACAACTC
>NW_027636633.1:37500-55000 GCF_947650265.1 Symphodus melops | reverse complement strand
AACCTTCACTGATGCAGAGATTATAAAGCGATCTGTTGTTTTGTCCTCTGTCAGGTGTGTCTCTCTGAGTGTGAAGGTGACGCCTCGCCTGCCTTCTACCGTGACTTCTGTCGTAAAGTCATGTCGTCTCCATTGTCCTCTATCAGAGGCAGGAGGTCTCAGGAGGAGGCCCTGTTCCCAGAGGAGGATGATGGGCAGCCGGAGGGAGGCCTGTTCCTTCCTATTGCAATGCAACGGTTTGATCACATGACCCGGGCACTGGGGGTGGATGAGAGGGCTCTGGGTGTCAAGGGCAGCCAGATGAATACAGCATACAACTCCCAGAATGCCCTGTCCCTTGAGGATGAGTATGAGGAGGAGGCAGGGCAAGAAGAAGGGGCAGCGGACATGGCGGCGAGAGGACAGGCTGATTTGGGGCTTAGTGTCTCCAAGAGGTTCGGCGGCTTCGTGAAAGGGAGGCACGGCTACAGGAAGCTGATCTCTCCAGGAAGATCTTACCAGAAGAGGTACGGTGGATTCATCGGCATTCGGAAGTCTGCACGCAAGTGGAACAACCAGAAACGTTTCAGCGAGTTCCTGAAGCAGTACCTGGGGATGAGCACTCGGGCCACTGAGTTCAACAGCGTGTCAGAGGACCTGACCCAACAGAACCAAGTTTAGCAGTGTGCACCTTCAAGCCACTGACATAAAATCAATTCTTGATGTGTTTTCAATGATCTTGTTTTGTGTTTCAGTCACCAACATATCAAACTTGATCTGATGTCGCCAACGTTGATCAATTCAATCTCACTTATTGACCAAAAATAAAAACTTTATCCTAAACCTGAAGCTGTGTTCAGACTCAAAGTGAAGCAAATTAATGTCAGTTAAAGCTCCTGAGAGGAACTTTTGGTTTGTGTTGACTTTGGCGCCCCCCTGTGGATAATCTGGTGCTTATCCTGGACATGTGTAAGCAGTTTTTTTTAACCAAACATCTTCAGCTTTATTCAAAATAATCAGCCGAGTCACAAACATGAGCTGAGCTAAATAAGGAGGTTTTTCTGCCATAGTTTCTTTCGTGATCGAGGGGAGAGACAGATTACACAGGCACGCCGTTGTCATGGAGATTTCAGACGCTGCCTGTCAATCTGTTCACGTATAATTGGTTGTACAGCCAAAATCGAAGGTCAGAAAAGCATCTCTGACTTTTGGAACAACTGATCAGTTGTGTCATCAGACCACGATGAACAGCGCCCAATCTCGATGAAACTTCTAAATCATTAGCCTGAAATCGTGCAGCATGCATCCGGCTTTAGTCGTTTTGTTCAGCCCAAAGACCGCCTGAACCCACAGACGCATCAACAGACGAGATGTTCGAAACACAGACATGTTTTGTCTGTTGACAATATTAACGGTTCATTTTTAACTAAAGCTGACAACAACAAGTGATGCTGAAACTCAACAGCAGGTTGCTTTCCTCTCAGTCTGAACAGGCCTGAAGACTCTTTATCAGACCTCCAGCAGCTTCACCCTTTAACTCTGAACTGACCCTGAGCTCACAGTTCCCCTTATGGCACTGTCCCCACTTATTAGCTCCAGAAGACATTTTTCCTCGGGAGCCTTGAAGCAAGGTTTCATTTTAGATCTTAGTTTTCCCACAATGCTTTGCAGCAAAACTCAAACACTATGTTAATGCTTGGATCCCTTTCATCATAAAGTATTTATCAAACATGAACGTCTGTATAGGATCAGCTGGTGCAGTCTGTTTAAAAAAGGAGCTCTGACTGCAGCACTGCTGTCTTGAGTTTACCGCCATCTGGTGGCCAAACGTATAACTCAGTCCACTTGAAAGGGCACAACCTTCCAGTCAGCAGTAATGTCACGTTGTGTGATCTGTGGTTAATAACTGAAACCACACAGGTAGAGGTCAGCACAGTCAGCTGACACAGGTGCTGAGGTGTGTGACCAATCAGGTGTGATTGAGACAGCGGTCAGTCTTCCTGTGCTCCTGAACCATGTACACACTCTGTCTGCTCTTCTCTGATTGGCTTTCTGTGTTTTTGTTGACAACTTGTAAATAGCAGAATTTAAATCATGTCAATAAAATAGTTTACTATTTCATTTGTGGCTTTTCATGCAGCAACTGATTCTGTGTCTCGAGCTCTTCTTTCTGTTTACACTTTGAAGGACGACTTCACGTTTCTCCCGTTAACTTCAACCAGGAAGGAAACAAGAGTGAGACAATCAATCAATCAATCAATCAATGATTAGACATGAATCAGGGATCTGAAGCCACATGGCTCCGCCTTCACATGCTGCTCAAATCATCCAATGAGAGCACACTCTGATAGTGATGTGAGGTAGAGGGGGGGGGCACACTCTGATAGTGATCAGTGTGAGGTAGAGGGGGGGGCACTCTGATAGTGATGTGAGGTAGAGGGGGGGGGCACACTCTGATAGTGATCAGTGTGAGGTAGAGGGGGGGGGCACTCTGATAGTGATCAGTGTGAGGTAGAGGGGGGGGGCACTCTGATAGTGATGTGAGGTAGAGGGGGGGCACACTCTGATAGTGATGTGAGGTAGAGGGGGGGGCACACTCTGATAGTGATGTGAGGTAGAGGGGGGGGGCACACTCTGATAGTGATGTGAGGTAGAGGGGGGGCACTCTGATAGTGATGTGAGGTAGAGGGGGGGGCACACTCTGATAGTGATGTGAGGTAGGGGGGGGGCACACTCTGATAGTGATGTGAGGTAGAGGGGGGGGCACTCTGATAGTGATGTGAGGTAGAGGGGGGGGGCACCCTGATAGTGATCAGGGTGAGGTAGAGGGGGGGGCACACTCTGATAGTGATGTGAGGTAGAGGGGGGGGGCACACTCTGATAGTGATCAGGGTGAGGTAGAGGGGGGGGGCACACTCTGATAGTGATGTGAGGTAGAGGGGGGGGCACTCTGATAGTGATCAGGGTGAGGTAGAGGAGGGGGGCACTCTGATAGTGATGTGAGGTAGAGGGGGGGGGCACACTCTGATAGTGATGTGAGGTAGAGGGGGGGGCACACTGATAGTGATGTGAGGTAGAGGGGGGGCACTCTGATAGTGATGTGAGGTAGAGGGGGGGGCACACTGATAGTGATCAGGGTGAGGTAGAGGGGGGGGCACTATGATAGTGATCAATGTGAGGTAGAGGGGGGGGCACTCTGATAGTGATGTGAGGTAGAGGGGGGGCACTCTGATAGTGATCAGGGTGAGGTAGAGGAGGGGGGGCACTCTGATAGTGATCAATGTGAGGTAGAGGGGGGGGCACTCTGATAGTGATCAATGTGAGGTAGAGGGGGGCACTCTGATAGTGATCAGGGTGAGGTAGAGGGGGGGGGCACATTCTGATAGTGATCAGGGTGAGGTAGAGGGGGGGGGCACATTCTGATAGTGATCAGGGTGAGGTAGAGGGGGGGCACTCTGATAGTGATGTGAGGTAGAGGGGGGGGCACTCTGATAGTGATCAGTGTGAGGTAGAGGGGGGGGCACACTGATAGTGATGTGAGGTAGAGGGGGGGGCACACTGATAGTGATGTGAGGTAGAGGGGGGGGCACATTCTGATAGTGATCAGGGTGAGGTAGAGGGGGGGCACTCTGATAGTGATGTGAGGTAGAGGGGGGGGCACACTGATAGTGATGTGAGGTAGAGGGGGGGGCACTCTGATAGTGATGTGAGGTAGAGGGGGGGGCACACTGATAGTGATGTGAGGTAGAGGGGGGGGGCACTCTGATAGTGATGTGAGGTAGAGGGGGGGGCACTCTGATAGTGATCAGTGTGAGGTAGAGGAGGGGGGCACTCTGATAGTGATCAGGGTGAGGTAGAGGGGGGGGGCACATTCTGATAGTGATGTGAGGTAGAGGGGGGGGCACTCTGATAGTGATCAGGGTGAGGTAGAGGGGGGGGCACTCTGATAGTGATGTGAGGTAGAGGGGGGGCACTCTGATAGTGATGTGAGGTAGAGGGGGGGGCACACTCTGATAGTGATCAGGGTGAGGTAGAGGGGGGGGGGGCACACTCTGATAGTGATGTGAGGTAGAGGGGGGGCACTCTGATAGTGATGTGAGGTAGAGGGGGGGGCACACTCTGATAGTGATCAGGGTGAGGTAGAGGGGGGGGGGGCACACTCTGATAGTGATCAGTGTAGTTCTGCAGGTTGAGTCTCAGGACCTGAACATGTGAGGAAGGTTTAAGTTCTGCAGGTTGAGTCTCAGGACCTGAACATGTGAGGAAGGTTTAAGTTCTGCAGGTTGAGTCTCAGGACCTGAACATGTGAGGAAGGTTTAAGTTCTGCAGGTTGAGTCTCAGTACCTGAACATGTGAGGAAGGTTTAAGTTCTGCAGGTTGAGTCTCAGGACCTGAACATGTGAGGAAGGTTTAAGTTCTGCAGGTTGAGTCTCAGGACCTGAACATGTGAGGAAGGTTTAAGTTCTGCAGGTTGAGTCTCAGGACCTGAACATGTGAGGAAGGTTTAAGTTCTGCAGGTTGAGTCTCAGTACCTGAACATGTGAGGAAGGTTTAAGTTCTGCAGGTTGAGTCTCAGTACCTGAACATGTGAGGAAGGTTTAAGTTCTGCAGGTTGAGTCTCAGGACCTGAACATGTGAGGAAGGTTTAAGTTCTGCAGGTTGAGTCTCAGGACCTGAACATGTGAGGAAGGTTTAAGTTCTGCAGGTTGAGTCTCAGTACCTGAACATGTGAGGAAGGTTTAAGTTCTGCAGGTTGAGTCTCAGGACCTGAACATGTGAGGAAGGTTTAAGTTCTGCAGGTTGAGTCTCAGGACCTGAACATGTGAGGAAGGTTTGGCCTAAAGAGTGTTTGGTTTGAAAAATGAGTTTAGGACAGGAAGAATTCAGAGAACGAGGTTTCATTTGTGAAAAGTGAGCTTCACCTGGGCACATGTGGAGACAACAGAAGAAGTGACAGAGGGAACCTCATACAGGAGGTTACATCATTATCTGGTGCTTTGCTGCCATCTGGTGGTGTGTACAGAGGATGTTTACAACACCAGCCTTTAAAGGATCAGTGCTGTCTGTCATGATGAAGGCGTTCAGGTTTTAACCACACCCTGGATCTTGTTTTAGCTTATGGTATTGAAATTAATAACTTGTCGGTTTTTCTGGAAAATTCTCTGATATCAGACCATTTCCTAATAACTTTTGATTTCTTCTTACCAACCTTAACTCCTCTTAATAAAAAAGTGCTCTCTAGAAGTTTAAATGATAATGCTGTAGCTAAATTTAAGGAAGCTATTTCAGCTGCCTTTGTTTCAGTGCCATCCTCTAACCCAGTTGGCCTAACCCTAACCCTATAATCACTTTAGTCCCTCTCAGCTGGATCAGTTTGTAGATAGTGCGGTGGATTCACTGAGAGTTACTCTGGATTATTTCATATCTTATTAGTGCATATTACACACACACTCAGTTTATCACATGTTCATCATGATCCGGGTCTGCTGAAGATTTCTGCCTGTTAAAGGGAAGTTTGTTCTTCTATGACGGATTCAGCTGAACTCTTTAATATATCCATCAGTAAGGTCCTTTACCTGCTTTATGTAAACAATGAGCATGTTTACCTGCTTTATGTAAACAATGAGCATGTTTACCTGCTTTATGTAAACAATGAGCATGTTTACCTGCTTTATGTAAACAATGAACATGTTTACCTGCTTTATGTAAACAATGAACATGTTTACCTGCTTTATGTAAACAATGAGCATGTTTACCTGCTTTATGTAAACAATGAGCATGTTTACCTGCTTTATGTAATCATAACAATGAGCATGTTTACCTGCTTTATGTAAACAATGAGCATGTTTACCTGCTTTATGTAAACAATGAACATGTTTACCTGCTTTATGTAAACATAACAATGAACATGTTTACCTGCTTTATGTAAACAATGAACATGTTTACCTGCTTTATGTAAACAATGAACATGTTTACCTGCTTTATGTAAACAATGAGCATGTTTACCTGCTTTATGTAAACATAACAATGAACATGTTTACCTGCTTTATGTAAACATAACAATGAGCATGTTTACCTGCTTTATGTAAACAATGAGCATGTTTACCTGCTTTATGTAAACAATGAGCATGTTTACCTGCTTTATGTAAACAATGAGCATGTTTACCTGCTTTATGTAAACAATGAGCATGTTTACCTGCTTTATGTAAACAATGAACATGTTTACCTGCTTTATGTAAACAATGAGCATGTTTACCTGCTTTATGTAAACAATGAACATGTTTACCTGCTTTATGTAAACAATGAACATGTTTACCTGCTTTATGTAAACAATGAACATGTTTACCTGCTTTATGTAAACATAACAATGAACATGTTTACCTGCTTTATGTAAACAATGAACATGTTTACCTGCTTTATGTAAACATAACAATGAACATGTTTACCTGCTTTATGTAAACATAACAATGAACATGTTTACCTGCTTTATGTAAACAATGAACATGTTTACCTGCTTTATGTAAACAATGAGCATGTTTACCTGCTTTATGTAAACAATGAGCATGTTTACCTGCTTTATGTAAACAATGAACATGTTTACCTGCTTTATGTAAACATAACAATGAGCATGTTTACCTGCTTTATGTAAACAATGAGCATGTTTACCTGCTTTATGTAAACATAACAATGAGCATGTTTACCTGCTTTATGTAAACAATGAGCATGTTTACCTGCTTTATGTAAACAATGAACATGTTTACCTGCTTTATGTAAACAATGAACATGTTTACCTGCTTTATGTAAACAATGAACATGTTTACCTGCTTTATGTAAACAATGAGCATGTTTACCTGCTTTATGTAAACAATGAGCATGTTTACCTGCTTTATGTAAACATAACAATGAACATGTTTACCTGCTTTATGTAAACAATGAGCATGTTTACCTGCTTTATGTAAACAATGAGCATGTTTACCTGCTTTATGTAAACAATGAACATGTTTACCTGCTTTATGTAAACAATGAGCATGTTTACCTGCTTTATGTAAACATAACAATGAACATGTTTACCTGCTTTATGTAAACAATGAGCATGTTTACCTGCTTTATGTAAACAATGAGCATGTTTACCTGCTTTATGTAAACATAACAATGAACATGTTTGCCTGCTTTATGTAAACATAACAATAAGCATGTTTACCTGCTTTATGTAAACAATGAACATGTTTACCTGCTTTATGTAAACATAACAATGAGCATGTTTACCTGCTTTATGTAAACAATGAACATGTTTACCTGCTTTATGTAAACATAACAATGAGCATGTTTACCTGCTTTATGTAAACAATGAACATGTTTACCTGCTTTATGTAAACAATGAGCATGTTTACCTGCTTTATGTAAACATAACAATGAGCATGTTTACCTGCTTTATGTAAACATAACAATGAGCATGTTTACCTGCTTTATGTAAACAATGAGCATGTTTACCTGCTTTATGTAAACAATGAACATGTTTACCTGCTTTATGTAAACAATGAACATGTTTACCTGCTTTATGTAAACAATGAACATGTTTACCTGCTTTATGTAAACAATGAGCATGTTTACCTGCTTTATGTAAACAATGAGCATGTTTACCTGCTTTATGTAAACATAACAATGAACATGTTTACCTGCTTTATGTAAACAATGAGCATGTTTACCTGCTTTATGTAAACAATGAGCATGTTTACCTGCTTTATGTAAACAATGAACATGTTTACCTGCTTTATGTAAACAATGAGCATGTTTACCTGCTTTATGTAAACATAACAATGAACATGTTTACCTGCTTTATGTAAACAATGAGCGTGTTTACCTGCTTTATGTAAACAATGAGCATGTTTACCTGCTTTATGTAAACATAACAATGAACATGTTTACCTGCTTTATGTAAACAATGAACATGTTTACCTGCTTTATGTAAACAATGAGCATGTTTACCTGCTTTATGTAAACAATGAGCATGTTTACCTGCTTTATGTAAACATAACAATGAGCATGTTTACCTGCTTTATGTAAACAATGAACATGTTTACCTGCTTTATGTAAACAATGAACATGTTTACCTGCTTTATGTAAACATAACAATGAGCATGTTTACCTGCTTTATGTAAACAATGAACATGTTTACCTGCTTTATGTAAACAATGAGCATGTTTACCTGCTTTATGTAAACAATGAACATGTTTACCTGCTTTATGTAAACAATGAGCATGTTTACCTGCTTTATGTAAACAATGAACATGTTTACCTGCTTTATGTAAACAATGAGCATGTTTACCTGCTTTATGTAAACAATGAGCATGTTTACCTGCTTTATGTAAACAATGAGCATGTTTACCTGCTTTATGTAAACAATGAACATGTTTACCTGCTTTATGTAAACAATGAACATGTTTACCTGCTTTATGTAAACAATGAGCATGTTTACCTGCTTTATGTAAACAATGAGCATGTTTACCTGCTTTATGTAAACAATGAGCATGTTTACCTGCTTTATGTAAACATAACAATGAGCATGTTTACCTGCTTTATGTAAACATAACAATGAACATGTTTACCTGCTTTATGTAAACAATGAGCATGTTTACCTGCTTTATGTAAACATAACAATGAGCATGTTTACCTGCTTTATGTAAACAATGAGCATGTTTACCTGCTTTATGTAAACAATGAGCATGTTTACCTGCTTTATGTAAACAATGAACATGTTTACCTGCTTTATGTAAACATAACAATGAACATGTTTACCTGCTTTATGTAAACAATGAGCATGTTTACCTGCTTTATGTAAACAATGAGCATGTTTACCTGCTTTATGTAAACAATGAACATGTTTACCTGCTTTATGTAAACAATGAGCATGTTTACCTGCTTTATGTAAACAATGAGCATGTTTACCTGCTTTATGTAAACAATGAACATGTTTACCTGCTTTATGTAAACAATGAGCATGTTTACCTGCTTTATGTAAACAATGAACATGTTTACCTGCTTTATGTAAACAATGAGCATGTTTACCTGCTTTATGTAAACATAACAATGAGCATGTTTACCTGCTTTATGTAAACAATGAACATGTTTACCTGCTTTATGTAAACAATGAGCATGTTTACCTGCTTTATGTAAACAATGAGCATGTTTACCTGCTTTATGTAAACAATGAACATGTTTACCTGCTTTATGTAAACAATGAGCATGTTTACCTGCTTTATGTAAACAATGAACATGTTTACCTGCTTTATGTAAACAATGAGCATGTTTACCTGCTTTATGTAAACAATGAACATGTTTACCTGCTTTATGTAAACAATGAACATGTTTACCTGCTTTATGTAAACAATGAGCATGTTTACCTGCCTTATGTAAACATAACAATGAACATGTTTACCTGCTTTATGTAAACAATGAGCATGTTTACCTGCTTTATGTAAACATAACAATGAACATGTTTACCTGCTTTATGTAAACAATGAACATGTTTACCTGCTTTATGTAAACAATGAGCATGTTTACCTGCTTTATGTAAACATAACAATGAACATGTTTACCTGCTTTATGTAAACAATGAGCATGTTTACCTGCTTTATGTAAACAATGAGCATGTTTACCTGCTTTATGTAAACAATGAACATGTTTACCTGCTTTATGTAAACAATGAGCATGTTTACCTGCTTTATGTAAACATAACAATGAACATGTTTACCTGCTTTATGTAAACATAACAATGAGCATGTTTACCTGCTTTATGTAAACACAACAATGAGCATGTTTACCTGCTTTATGTAAACACAACAATGAGCATGTTTACCTGCTTTATGTAAACATAACAATGAGCATGTTTACCTGCTTTATGTAAACATAACAATGAACATGTTTACCTGCTTTATGTAAACATAACAATGAACATGTTTACCTGCTTTATGTAAACATAACAATGAGCATGTTTACCTGCTTTATGTAAACATAACAATGAACATGTTTACCTGCTTTATGTAAACAATGAGCATGTTTACCTGCTTTATGTAAACATAACAATGAGCATGTTTACCTGCTTTATGTAAACATAACAATGAGCATGTTTACCTGCTTTATGTAAACAATGAGCATGTTTACCTGCTTTATGTAAACATAACAATGAACATGTTTACCTGCTTTATGTAAACATAACACTGAGCATGTTTACCTGCTTTATGTAAACAATGAGCATGTTTACCTGCTTTATGTAAACATAACAATGAGCATGTTTACCTGCTTTATGTAAACAATGAGCATGTTTACCTGCTTTATGTAAACATAACAATGAACATGTTTACCTGTTTTATGTAAACAATGAGCATGTTTACCTGCTTTATGTAAACAATGAGCATGTTTACCTGCTTTATGTAAACAATGAGCATGTTTACCTGCTTTATGTAAACAATGAACATGTTTACCTGCTTTATGTAAACATAACAATGAGCATGTTTACCTGCTTTATGTAAACAATGAGCATGTTTACCTGCTTTATGTAAACAATGAGCATGTTTACCTGCTTTATGTAAACAATGAACATGTTTACCTGCTTTATGTAAACAATGAGCATGTTTACCTGCTTTATGTAAACAATGAGCATGTTTACCTGCTTTATGTAAACAATGAGCATGTTTACCTGCTTTATGTAAACATAACAAGGAGCATGTTTACCTGCTTTATGTAAACAATGAACATGTTTACCTGCTTTATGTAAACAATGAGCATGTTTACCTGCTTTATGTAAACAATGAGCATGTTTACCTGCTTTATGTAAACAATGAACATGTTTACCTGCTTTATGTAAACAATGAACATGTTTACCTGCTTTATGTAAACATAACAATGAACATGTTTACCTGCTTTATGTAAACATAACAATGAGCATGTTTACCTGCTCTTTGTTAATGTTAACAGACAAACAGTAAGGTCCTTTACCTGCTATTTGTAAAGAGATAACACCTGTTATGAATTGATTACATATAAATAAAATATGTCTCTGGTTTCAGCCTCCAGCGGACACCCGAGGAACAGCAGTGTTTTGGACTTCTGCATCGGATTCATTCTTTAACAAAGGAGGTTGCTGCTTGATCTCAAACCACTGTAAGTAGAATATCTGAGCACTGTGACCGATCCAAAGCTGAGCAAATGTTTGACCATGTACAGACTCAGTGAACACGAGCTCGCCATCCAGAGAGGACGCCACTCAGACCTGGCTCCCCAAAGAGGACCAAGTCTGCACCCACTGCACACAACAGGAAGTGGAAGCAGAGCTGCACTTTTTAACCAGCTGTCTGCTGTACCAGGACATCAGAGACATTTACGTCCCCCTTATCACAAACACACAAACTATCATTGGACAACCAACACAAACTGCTGAACCTGCTGGGTGAGCTCCAACAATGTGCCATCACTGCAGCACGTCATGTGACCTGCTGTGACCACAAGAGGGCGTGCAGCAACTTCAAACCTCCCGTGAACACGCACACAGTATTCATGTTAGTTATATTTAGATGTACATCTCAAAAAAGTTAAATGAAATTATATATTTTATATTATTTAGTTTATTTTATTGTGAAATAATGACAAATAATTCATCTGTAGATATATAAAAGGTTAAATGAAATTATAATTATTTATTTGCTCTGTTCGTTAAACATTGAGTAACATGTATAGAGTTTACACAAAGTTGTTATTACAGTTAATTTGATGTGGCTGCAGGAGGGCAGGTGCAGCAAATAAAGACACAACAGTTGCAGTTAAATGTGAAAATATATTGAATACCAGTGGAAAAAAACAAAGTAAAGCCCAAAATATTTACATATTACAGTTCATGAACTGGTTGTAAATTCAAAACAAAATTCAACAAATGGACACTAAACAATAATCCAATGCAGTCGTTTAAACTGCCAACCTGAACTGAATTAGCCTGGTTCCCAAATCCTTAAACAAATAAACAATTCACTGAGCCTTCGAACAACAGGTTATGGATTTGAGGAGTAATGATTCAATAGCGCAAAGTCCAGTAAGGTTTGGTTGTGATGTAGGTTAATGCTCAGTTGGAGGATGTGGGAGGGGCAACAGGCTTGCAAAGCCTCCTACCAGACCATGAACAGCAGGTACAGTTTTCAGGCTCCTGGCCGTGTTCCATAGCTCACCATCAGGGACTGGTCCTAAAGCAGGACACCTGGCCTGCATGGACCAAACAATCCACTTAAGTTACATTGAATAAAGCTAATGTTAAGCTAACATTTAGCATGTCAAATAATACAAAAACAAAGACCTGGTCTGGTCAAACACCATTGTAATGTATTACAACCATTGTAATGCATATTAGCATGTTAGCATGTAAACAGTTAGCAATTAGCTCAATGATACAATATTAAAAATAAATCATATGTAATAAACCAAAGTCATAGGCCTTCATGTTAGCATTAGCCTGCATGCTAACAGTGTGCACAAGATACCAGCTCCCCAACGCAGTGATAGTCTGGTTTCTACAGTTTTGAAATAGATACTCAGGATGAGTTTTCACAGAATGAATGAACAAAATAACTGTTTGAGAAACTGACCTGCAACTGCTGTCCCTTCGCTTCTCTCCCACACACCTGAGGAGAATGAAGCCAGGGCAGCTAAACTAGTACCTTGTGATTGGTGAGTTCACGTCACATGATTGCCTCATGTGACGGTGCATTTGAGGGAGTGGGAAATTTAAATGAACACAAAATGAACCAGTGTTACACTTTGTTTTTTCTTATACTATAAAATAACATTTTTACGATTTCTTCTTGTATTTTAAAAAAAGTTAATTAGTTAAATATTGATTCTTTTCTATTCTCTCATATTGTACATAATTTTGTGTATTATTTTGAAAAAACTTTACCAACTTTCCATGCTAATAAATACAGAGAGAGAGAGAGAGAGAGAGAGAGACAGAGAGAGAGAGAGAGAGAGAGAGAGAGAGAGAGAGACATTTGATTTTTACAAACCTTTATTAACTTCTCAAAGAGAAGTCAGATTACTGTTTTACAAACAGTCAACAAACAAAAAAATCACCAACAAACCACAAAAATCAGAATGTTTCCAGCAGTTGTCCCCCCTCCCCCACAGAGCCCCCCCAACAGCCCACACACGAGTGAAGGTCTGCACGTCAGTCATCATGTTATAATAGGCAAACTCCACCCTCAGTCGGGCCTTCACAAGTCCCTTCAGAACCATCACAGGATCCACACACCCAGAGTCCTTGTCCTGGTTCTTCCTGCTCAGCCAGCTTAGCAGAACCTGACAGAAAGTTCATCAGTGTGTGAACGGCCTTTTTCTTATCCGAGTACTTCGGACCACAAACAAACAACACAAAAGAAAAGACCTCCCCAAGAGCCTGAAACCATTTAGATCAAATCTCAAAGAGAGGAGCGAGACGTGAACAGTCAACAAACAAGTGTGTGAGAGTTTCAGGCTCAGAACAAAAACCACACTGCCCCCCCACCCCAGGATCAATGTGCGCCTTGTATCTGTTTGTAGCTATAGCTCCGTGTACGACCCTCCACTGGAGGTCAGCTGTCCGTTTTTCAACAGGCAGCTTGTACAGGGACCGCCAGCAGCCTTTCAGGGAAACATCTGGGCCAAAGAACTCGGTCCACCTGGACTCCCTGACTCCTGCCAGAGACCGGACATTCAGGACCTTCACACACACCTGGTACATGGCCTTCTTCTCCAGGTCTTTAAAGTCCTCCAGGTGAAGGGCTGTGAAGGACAGCAGCTGACCTCCGCCCTCCTGCCAGTCCCCCACAGCAGGGGAGACAGACAAAGCAGGGAAGCTGTACTCCCCCCCCCCTCAGCCCACTGCTCACACAGAGTCCTCACAAAGGTCCTCTGGTGGTGTGACAGAGCAGGGAAGCTGTACCCCCCCCCCCCCTCAGCCCACTGCTCACACAGAGTCCTCACAAAGGTCCTCTGGTGGTGTGACAGAGCAGGGAAGCTGTACCCCCCCCCCCCTCAGCCCACTGCTCACACAGAGTCCTCACAAAGGTCCTCTGATGGTGTGACAGAGCAGCACACACTTCCTCCAGCACTCTGTGGATCAGCCTGACTGAGGTGATGTTGGTCCTCTGTCTCAGCAGATCCACAGGTGAAGACGTCAGCCTCATCAGGTGTCCCAGTTGGGTGCATCCTGCCTCTCTCAGCCCGACCCTCAGACTGGCAGACTGCAGGGTTTGAGTCCTTAAAAACGAGTTAAAAAACAACGGCTCCTCAAACAGCCACATGCCCGGAGTCTCATCTGTGACCTGAGACGTCTGCAGGGTCCTCCAGGCCTGCAGCATGGAGCAGTAAAAAGACGTTAGTCCACTAAGGTCCATGTCCTCCGACCTCAGCAGAAAGAGCTGACGGTCGTATCCCCAGCGTCCAGCCTTCTGAAGCAGCAGGCGAGCCGTGTCCATCCAGCTGAGACCACAGTCATACAACAGTCTTTGTGCTGTCCGCAGTCTGAAAGAGGCCATCCGAGACTGGATATCAATAAGTCCTTGCCCACCTTCAGCCAACAGCACACCTTCAACCCCTCCCTCCTCCACTCAAGTCCACCAGGCAGACCGGGCACAGCCTGGTCCCTCCATTGTCCAAGCAACAGAGCCGTAGAAGTAGGCATCATGCCTATCACAATCCTCACCGAAGAGTACAAGTGCTCTAAAGTAAGACTTCAGATGACTGTAAAGGACTCCAGAGACCAAATCATCAGCTGCTCCACCCCTGATGACTGGACGGAAATGGACACCATCCGAAGCAGTGCATCATGCTACGTCAGCCCTCAGACACAGTGATATTGTAGGGCACGTCTAGTTGGGAAGAGGAGGCTTTGGCCTCATGGCAAGTAAGCCAACTTGGCGTAAGGCCTCAACATCAGCGAGGAGGAACATGGTGGTCCAGGAGGTGCAAAGTCATGAGGACGCGGAAAGAAGAACAAAGGCTGTCTCTCTTGTCAAGCAGGTGCAATGGATGAGGTGGGAAGTCCTGGACGCTTAGCTGGAGGGAGCTCTGGGAAATAGAGGCAAGCAACATCAGCTTCATCATCAGAGCCACCTATGATGTTCTCCCATCTCCATAAAACCTCCACCAATGGTATAGCGAGGACCCAACCTGTTCCCTCTGCCCAAATCCAGCAACTCTCAAGAACATCCTGACCAGTTGTAAGACCAGCCTCACTCAAGGCCGCTACACCTGGAGGCACAACCAGGTCCTCAAGGATCTGGCAGCAGACTACAACAAACTCCTTGACCCTGAGAGCAACCAACTCCATCACAGCCCCAACCTTCATCCGAGAGGGACAGAAAAAGCCCAAATATCCCCCTACTAAACCAGAAGTTGGACAACTTGCCATAGCCCGGGACTAGAAGATGCTATTTGATATTGGCACAGAGCTCACAGTCCCATGGGAGAATTTAACAAGAGGCCGATGAGTGCAAGAAACTGTGCTACACAGAACTGGCAGCAGACGCTCAACAACCAGGATGGAAAGCAAAAGTCTATCCAGTTGAAGTAGGATGCAGAAGTTTTGTGGCTTCTTCCACCATCAGGCTGCTGAAAGACCTTGGCATCCATGCACAAGCTCTGTGACAGACAGATCAGTCTCTGAGGTGGCTGAAAGAAGCAACCAATGGATCTGGATCAGGGGAAAGACCCTTGCTGGGCTCAAAGAGCAAAAACATAACCCGCTCACTAATCCTCCCCCCCATACCCCACTTTATCTGAACTGCTGAGCGGCCTTTTCCAAGGCAGCAGTATCAGTTATCAATAAATAACAAGGAAGCAACACCTCCCCGATCAGAGACAGCTTCAATCCCAATCTGAACTGCTGAGTAGACATCTTTCAAGCCAACAGCAACAGCCCTCATCAACCACAACTGCGCCTATCAACGAAACATCGCTGAAGGAGGGTGCCCACCTGTTGACTCATGATGACGTTATCACTCCTCCCACTCGCGTAGATCCAGGAACCTCTTTCTCCCCTCTCATAGTTACCAACCCTCCAGGAGGAAGGTGAACAAGGTATGCAGTTTTTACTATTATCATGAATAGCCATTAACACATCATTAAAGAATAAGCACAAGAGACAGACAGAGAAACGAAGGCAACAATGATTTTCATGTTTCTGCATTGAGATGATTTATTGAATGAAGAACACAGTGAAACAGAAGCGTGGTTATGAGCAGCCGTAGAGCAGGTTGATCCTCATGATGTCCCAGTAGGACATGCCCTGCCTCTGGCCGATCTGGACGTTGGGGTCGGGGATGGGGGTGATGGAGTCCCTGCCGTACTGGATGGAGAAGGCTGTTCTTCCATAGTGCATGATGGAGGAGTAGTCGTAGGGAGTGTTCAGGTTGTTGGTGTCCTGCCTCTGGAAGTTGTAGGCCATCTGCGGGTTGATGTTCTCCCAGTTGATCCTGACGTAGTAGTCGCGGTCGCTCCTGGTCTGCTCGTGCTGGAAGCCCAGAGCGTGGTTGAACTCGTGCTGGACGGTGCCGTGGTAGATGCAGCCCTGCCTGTTGAGAGAGAGCACCTGTCTGCCTCCCACTCTGCCCAGAGAGGAGAAACATCCCTGTTTGTTCTCGATGCTGATGTAGTCGTTCTCGTTGGACCGGGGGACGAAGCGGATGCAGGTGCTGCTGTGGAACGATTTCATGGCGTAGTCGATCTTCTTCCACTCGTTGCTGGTGAACTGGCTGTTCACAATGAAGGGGACCATCACCAGGCCGTTGGAGGATTTCCTCCACTGGCAGGTCTGGGACCAGCACTTCAGGGCGTTTCTGGTTCTGGGAGGCAGCAGGTCTCCTTCCAGCAGTATCTGGCTGCTGCCGTTGTTGGAGGTCAGAATCCTGGTGGTGATGTCCACGCTGTCTTCTTCTTCTTCTTCTTCTGCGCCTCCTTCCTCCTGAACAGGGAGAGCCTGAGAGAGGCCGAGCAGGAGCAGCAGCAGCAGGCTGGCAGAGGGAGTCATGTTCAGGGTGGATCTGGAGGCTGTGGAGCTTCTGTGGAGAGCTGCTGTGGAGAGACTCCTTGAAGCTTGATGTTGGATTCAGCTCAGTCCTCACTCTTTATACTCTCCTCTACAGGTGTGTCTGCACCAGGATTATGGGTTGGGCTCCTCTTTGCTGGCTCTAAATAAACCTGTGAGGGGAGGACTCCTCAGACAAAGCTCCTGCTCAAACAGGCTTTGTTAGATCTGCTCAGCAGAAGGGACATGTGGACATGAAACACCTTGAATGTCTTCTGGTCAGTGAAGCTCGCGGTGAATCTGCGGCCGGATTCACAAACATTTTGTCAAGATAAAACTAAGAGTGAGGAAGTTCTTGATCCTATTAGTCAGTGTAGTTCCTGATTGTTTTCTTACTCATGATGTGGTTCTATCCTGATGAACAGTTCTATGTTTGTTTCTATAGAATCGACTGATGACTGAAGAACACAGTTTGTA
>NW_027636633.1:25000-32500 GCF_947650265.1 Symphodus melops | reverse complement strand
TAAATCACTCGGGGAGTGTGAGTGACTGCGTGACAAATGGAAGCTCTTCCTGCTGAGTCCACACTCTGCCTGATAGATGGTGCTGCTTCAGAAGCTATTGAATAGTCCTGATGGAGCATCGGAGCGCTCAGACAAATATTGTGAGCTGAGCGCTGAGTGACCCTGGCTCTCAGCGCTCCGTAATGATGGACCGCTGCCCTGTGCGTTTTAATGACACTCTCTGCACACGTTTCTATTTTTACTACTCGAGACGTCAGAGTGGATTCACCCGTCTCTCAGCCGCAGCAGGTTACCTGGGGGCGTGTCCTGGTCTATATATATATATATATATATATCAGGGTACATGTTATTAATCCTGATGTAACATTTCAGTATTGTAATAACAAGTTACTACGGTGTCTCTCAAGGGACACATTTCTCCAAAAGGGGAGTGTCTGTGTCCTCACACCCCGCTCATCACTCTTCTTCTGTGGTTTTCTGTAAGTTTGATGCAATGTGACAACCAGGTGAAAAAGCTTTCAACTATTTTAGAAATGAAACAAGTTAAACACATTGAGTGAAACAGGCGCCTGATTAATGGTCCTTTTTTAAATAGCAAAATGAAAGTCTGTCAATAAGTAGCCAATAATTATAGCAATATTTTAATAAAATGAGTTAAACACAGGAAACACATTTCAGTGTGTTTGATTGGACGTCATGATTTTAATGACACAATAAATTAACAGGTTTTTTGAGATGAATCTAAATCTCATGATTTGAAAACGTTTGTTTTTAACTGTATTTCAGGAGGAAATCATCTTTATTAATATTGATCCAACATGAGAGCAGATCCAGGCTGAAGGGGCGTGGCCTAAGCTCCGTACAGCACCATGGCCTGACACTCATATTTATTTATTTTTTTTTTTTAAGATTTATTTTTGGCGTTTTTATGCCTTTATTATAGAGGGAGGAAGGTGGATAGAGTCGGAAAGGGGGAGAGACATGCGGGAAATGGGCCACAGGCCGGACGCGAACCCAGGCCGGACGCGAACCCGGGCCGCCCGCGCGCGAGGACTGAGCCTCAATACGTGGGATCGCGCGCACTGCCGCTGCGCCACCGGCGACCCCCTGACACTCATATTTTAAATCTCCCCATAATTCATCCTTTACATGAGGATCAGAGGTCTTTAGAATAATAATGATTTCTGTATTTAAAGCTCGTCATCACGGGGAAGATTTGATGCAAAGATCATTTATCTGCCGTCAGAGAAGGAGAACAACCTTCAGTCCAAAGACAGAAGAAGATATTCACCGAACAAGTGCTTTTTTTATTTTCTTCAGTTTTTAAGAAATTCGATTCTTGAAAGCAAAGTTTTTAAATGTCTTCCTAATTTTCCTCTTAACGTGAAGATCACACTACACTGATCCTAAAACTGTTGGAGTGAAGATGTAAAGCCTCTAAACGCATGAAACATATTTTAGATAATCCATTTGGAGTTTCAGTACAAACTGTGTTCTTCAGTCATCAGTCGATTCTATAGAAACAAACATAGAACTGTTCATCAGGATAGAACCACATCATGAGTAAGAAAACAATCAGGAACTACACTGACTAATAGGATCAAGAACTTCCTCACTCTTAGTTTTATCTTGACAAAATGTTTGTGAATCCGGCCGCAGATTCACCGCGAGCTTCACTGACCAGAAGACATTCAAGGTGTTTCATGTCCACATGTCCCTTCTGCTGAGCAGATCTAACAAAGCCTGTTTGAGCAGGAGCTTTGTCTGAGGAGTCCTCCCCTCACAGGTTTATTTAGAGCCAGCAAAGAGGAGCCCAACCCATAATCCTGGTGCAGACACACCTGTAGAGGAGAGTATAAAGAGTGAGGACTGAGCTGAATCCAACATCAAGCTTCAAGGAGTCTCTCCACAGCAGCTCTCCACAGAAGCTCCACAGCCTCCAGATCCACCCTGAACATGACTCCCTCTGCCAGCCTGCTGCTGCTGCTCCTGCTCGGCCTCTCTCAGGCTCTCCCTGTTCAGGAGGAAGGAGGCGCAGAAGAAGAAGAAGAAGAAGACAGCGTGGACATCACCACCAGGATTCTGACCTCCAACAACGGCAGCAGCCAGATACTGCTGGAAGGAGACCTGCTGCCTCCCAGAACCAGAAACGCCCTGAAGTGCTGGTCCCAGACCTGCCAGTGGAGGAAATCCTCCAACGGCCTGGTGATGGTCCCCTTCATTGTGAACAGCCAGTTCACCAGCAACGAGTGGAAGAAGATCGACTACGCCATGAAATCGTTCCACAGCAGCACCTGCATCCGCTTCGTCCCCCGGTCCAACGAGAACGACTACATCAGCATCGAGAACAAACAGGGATGTTTCTCCTCTCTGGGCAGAGTGGGAGGCAGACAGGTGCTCTCTCTCAACAGGCAGGGCTGCATCTACCACGGCACCGTCCAGCACGAGTTCAACCACGCTCTGGGCTTCCAGCACGAGCAGACCAGGAGCGACCGCGACTACTACGTCAGGATCAACTGGGAGAACATCAACCCGCAGATGGCCTACAACTTCCAGAGGCAGGACACCAACAACCTGAACACTCCCTACGACTACTCCTCCATCATGCACTATGGAAGAACAGCCTTCTCCATCCAGTACGGCAGGGACTCCATCACCCCCATCCCCGACCCCAACGTCCAGATCGGCCAGAGGCAGGGCATGTCCTACTGGGACATCATGAGGATCAACCTGCTCTACGGCTGCTCATAACCACGCTTCTGTTTCACTGTGTTCTTCATTCAATAAATCATCTCAATGCAGAAACATGAAAATCATTGTTGCCTTCGTTTCTGTCTCTTTAATCTTTGTTTCACTTTAACTTGCTGTGTTTTTGCTTTGATAGTTTTCACCTGTGTCTGGTTTGGGTGGCAGCAGTCTGCGGGGACTCGGGTTGGGAACCGGAGGGTCGCTGGTTCAAGTCCTGAGGCAGACCAAAATATGGAAGTTGGTCTGGTAACTGTTTCTCCTTAATCTCACCTGTGTCATCAGTCTCACCTGTGTCGTTAGTCTCACCTGTGTCTTTAGTCTCACCTGTGTCTTTAGTCTCACCTGTGTCGTTAGTCTCACCTGTGTCTTTAGTCTCACCTGTGTCTTCAGTCTCACCTGTGTCTTTAGTCTCACCTGTGTCTTTAGTCTCACCTGTGTCTTCAGTCTCACCTGTGTCTTTAGTCTCGCCTGTGTCTTTAGTCTCACCTGTGTCATCAGTCTCACCTGTGTCTTTAGTCTCACCTGTGTCTTCAGTCTCACCTGTGTCTTCAGTCTCACCTGTGTCTTTAGTCTCACCTGTCTTTAGTCTCACCTGTGTCATCAGTCTCACCTGTGTCTTTAGTCTCACCTGTGTCTTCAGTCTCACCTGTGTCTTTAGTCTCACCTGTCTTTAGTCTCACCTGTGTCTTTAGTCTCACCTGTCTTTAGTCTCACCTGTGTCTTTAGTCTCACCTGTCTTTAGTCTCACCTGTGTCTTTAGTCTCACCTGTCTTTAGTCTCACCTGTGTCTTTAGTCTCACCTGTGTCTTTAGTCTCACCTGTGTCATCAGTCTCACCTGTCTTTAGTCTCACCTGTGTCTTCAGTCTCACCTGTGTCTTTAGTCTCACCTGTCTTTAGTCTCACCTGTGTCTTCAGCCTCACCTGTGTCATCAATCTCACCTGTGTCTTTAGTCTCACCTGTGTCTTCAGTCTCACCTGTGTCTTTAGTCTCACCTGTGTCATCAGTCTCACCTGTGTCTTTAGTCTCACCTGTCTTTAGTCTCACCTGTGTCATCAGTCTCACCTGTGTCTTTAGTCTCACCTGTGTCTTCAGTCTCACCTGTGTCTTTAGTCTCACCTGTCTTTAGTCTCACCTGTGTCTTTAGTCTCACCTGTCTTTAGTCTCACCTGTGTCTTTAGTCTCACCTGTCTTTAGTCTCACCTGTGTCTTTAGTCTCACCTGTCTTTAGTCTCACCTGTGTCTTTAGTCTCACCTGTGTCTTTAGTCTCACCTGTGTCATCAGTCTCACCTGTCTTTAGTCTCACCTGTGTCTTCAGTCTCACCTGTGTCTTTAGTCTCACCTGTCTTTAGTCTCACCTGTGTCTTCAGCCTCACCTGTGTCATCAATCTCACCTGTGTCTTTAGTCTCACCTGTGTCATCAGTCTCACCTGTGTCATCAGTCTCACCTGTGTCTTTAGTCTCACCTGTGTCTTTAGTCTCACCTGTGTCATCAGTCTCACCTGTGTCTTTAGTCTCACCTGTGTCATCAGTCTCACCTGTGTCATCAGTCTCACCTGTGTCTTTAGTCTCACCTGTCTTTAGTCTCACCTGTGTCCTTAGTCTCACCTGTGTCTTCAGTCTCACCTGTGTCATCAGTCTCACCTGTGTCCTTAGTCTCACCTGTGTCTTCAGTCTCACCTGTGTCTTCAATCTCACCTGTGTCTTCAGTCTCACCTGTGTCTTTAGTCTCACCTGTGTCTTCAGTCTCACAGTCAGGAGGGGGAGGTGGGGGAGGAAGGAGAGGTGGGGGGAGGAGGGGGAGGTGGGGGAGGAGGGGGAGGGGGGAGGAAGGAGAGGTGGGGGGAAGAGGGGGAGGTGGGGGGAGGAAGGAGAGGTGGGGGAGGTGGGGGGAGGAAGGAGAGGAGGGGGAGGAAGGAGAGGTGGGGGAGGAGGGGGGAGGAAGGAGAGGTGGGGGAGGAAGGAGAGGTGGGGGAGGTGGGGGGAGGAAGGAGAGGTGGGGGGAGGAGGGGGAGGTGGGGGGGAAGGAGAGGTGGGGGAGGGGGAGGTGGGGGAGGAGAGTGGGGGAGGAGGAGAAGGTGGGGGGAGGAAGGAGAGGTGGGGGAGGAGGGGGAGGAAGGAGAGGTGGGGGGAGGAAGGAGAGGTGGGGGGGAGGAGGGGAGGAGGGGGAGGAAGGAGAGGTGGGTGGAGGAGGGGGAGGTGGGGTGAGGAGGGGGAGGTGGGGGAAGAAGGAGAGGTGGGGGGAGGAAGGAGATGATCTGATCATGTCTGCTGTAAAAACAGGCTGTTTGAATGGGTGTGTATGTGACTTCCTGTTCCTCTGCAGCCAGCCTCTAGTGGACACTCCAGGTACTGCAGCCAGCCTCTAGTGGACACTCCAGGAACTGCAGCCAGCCTCTAGTGGACACTCCAGGTACTGCAGCCAGCCTCTAGTGGACACTCCAGGAACTGCAGCCAGCCTCTAGTGGACACTCCAGGAACTGCAGCCAGCCTCTAGTGGACACTCCAGGAACTGCAGCCAGCCTCTAGTGGACACTCCAGGAACTGCAGCCAGCCTCTAGTGGACACTCCAGGTACTGCAGCCAGCCTCTAGTGGACACTCCCGGTACTGCAGCCAGCCTCTAGTGGACACTCCCGGTACTGCAGCCAGCCTCTAGTGGACACTCCCGGTACTGCAGCCAGCCTCTAGTGGACACTCCAGGTACTGCAGCCAGCCTCTAGTGGACACTCCAGGTACTGCAGCCAGCCTCTAGTGGACACTCCAGGTACTGCAGGATGTTACAGCAGCTTTATAAACACTGCAGGATGCTGCTTGGTGTGAGTGTGTTTTAGTCTTTGCTGTTCTGATCTTGATGTTTCCTCAGCGGGTTGTCCTGAACCCTCATAGCCAATGAAATCAAAGAAGAACCTTGTGCTTCTCTCTAACTCTAAATGATAAGAGGTGAAGCTTGGCCATGTGCGTCCTTCACACACTGGTCTCATGAAACGCTGCTTCTCTGCGGACATGATGAAGAGTGTGCACAGGTGAACCATAGGAGGAAAACACGCTGACGGAGAGAAGGGGGGGAGAGAGAGAGAGAGAGAGCACACCCCCCTCTCTGCTCTGGTCGATGGAGGAGGAGGAGCCTCACAACGCCGCCTGAAGGACGCAGAGCTGCGACTCGGAACCGGGCTGAGAGAGCTAATCCAGTCGGTACCGGTCCAGTATGATGATCAAACATCCCGGATGTGGAGAAGCAGCGTCTTGTAGTCCTACGTGAGGGCTCAGAGACCGTCACAGCGACGTATTTAAATGTGAAGTAGCAGAGAGCAGTGGCTGGACTGGCGGTGAAGAGAGGTCGCTGACGGACTGTGCGTGTGGACAGCAGTATTTCTCGCTCTATTTTCCAGGCTAGAAGGGCTATTGACAGGACCTTCGCACTTCTTCTGCAGTGCAGCTCGTTATCACAACCAGATGCTCTCCGCCAGACCGGACCCGTTCAGTTTCATGCCGTCCAAGCCGACCGGAGCCGGAGCCTGAGCCGAAGGATGCAGGTTAAAAACCAGATCTGCACTGAGCGGAGCAGCACTGCCGACGACCCGGAGCAGGATGACAACCAGAAGAAGACTTCATGTTTCTCCAACATTAAGATCTTCCTGGTGTCGGAATGTGCGCTCATGCTGGCTCAGGGCACCGTGGGAGCGTATCTGGTGAGTTTCCACAGACGGACACGGTACTGCTGTGAAGCATCGTCGTATCTCTGCTTCTCTCGGGTAACATGGGGTTAAACGCAGCGCCCTTCAAACCGGCACAGGCAGACAGACAGTGAGTAAGGACGCGCTGCCTAATAACCATGTTACTGTGCTCACATTACAATAATCACTTCCTCCAGCAGCCGTGAACGCGCTCCGTCCTCTGATTGATGACTTGCTGCGTATTCTCCATCAGGCCTATGCACCATCTGCATGACACGAAGCGCGTCACGGCGGCCGTCGGCTCCACGTTGTTGCTGGAGAATGTGAGATACGTAGACGGAGGGTCTGCTGGAGAGCAGGTTACGAAACGCTGGTCCACAGCTCCATCCTGCTACATAATGCAGGAGGCCTTTGACACCGGAGGAGAGAGGCCTATAGATGACGTGATGCCGCTGTCATTAAAGCATCATTTCAGATTGATGATGATATACACCCAGCGCCTTGTTGCAGAGTCAGGGAGCGAAAACACACAGTCAGAGATGAAGGTGACAGTGAAGCACCTTGTAAGCATATTTATAGGCCACTGGATCAAAGTGAATGTGCAATGGGAGCTTAAACCAGAATCCAAGCCGGCTCCCTGCACGAGTCAGCATGCTCCTGATGATGCTTTAAATAATGACACCTCATCAGGGCTCCATGTTGACAAAGGCAAGGTCAGCGAACCAACTCCAACCTGCTGGCAGGCGGGGAGGACGTGTGTGACAGTCCTGAGATACTGACCTGATGTGAACGTCACAAGGTCATAAAGGCAGCGTGTTAGGAGCAGCTGGTTTACTTTTTATGAGTTTTGCACCAGTCACAGATTTAAAGTGCATTACCTTGAACACTGCAGCAACTTCTTCCTTTAAATCCTTTCAGCCTGTAGCTCCGCCCCCTTCAGTCTGTTTAACGTCTATTAGAACAATAACCTCCAACATGGAGGATGGCGTCTCTGTGGTGTCCACAGAGCGCCCGCTCTCTGTAAGTCTGTCAGCAGGTGGAGCTGGTGTTTACGGCGCTCGCTCACACAGCAGCCTT
>NW_027636633.1:12500-17500 GCF_947650265.1 Symphodus melops | reverse complement strand
CATTCTGTTTTTGTGAATTCACTTGATTTTTGGCATCCGAAAAAGAAGGAGAACTACATCATGAAGCTGTGCTTGCACGCAGATTGAACAGGTTTCACACAGGTGGCAAACATTTGACCGAGGACCCTAAAATCCACCTTTGTCACGAACTGTTGTGTCTGTCTAAAGCCCCGTTTCCACTCAGCAGTCCGGTACGGATCGGTACAGTTCGATTGAGCCCGATCCCGTTTGTGTTTCCACAGCCATCCGTGCCCTATATGGTCGGTGGCGTGTAAGTCGGATGACGATAGCCGCTATGTAAATAGCGTCATATGATAGCAGCTAACAGCTAACCGCTAACAGCTAACTAATAAATTCAACAAAGGAGAAAAACGCTACACAAACAAAACCAACACTGGAGACATCCAGCAGGTCATCTCCTCTGTCACTGTCATGTGACTCTTTATTACAACAACTCAATCCAGCTTTGTTTCAGAGAAGGCTGTGAGCGGCGAGGACAAATACACACGCTAACAATCAGCTGTGTTACAGTCAATGCTTTAAACACGCCAGAGTTCTGTTTGTCACACAGGAAGTGACCATTCTTTCAACCAATTAGATTAGATTCGATGATTAGATGACTTTATTGTCCACCGTGGTGGAAATTTGTCTTTGGCTTCTCCGAAATACAAAAAACACACAGGACAACTTAAAACACTCCACAAAGTACAACAATACGCAATTAATACATAAATAGTTGTGCAACCAATCAGAGGACTGCTGTGTTTAGCTCCACCTTTTCAGGTCGGCTCCACATTCTTGGCACCACAACGGAAGGGTCCCAAAAAGTGGGACGGTACGGATCGGTTATTTGGGAATCTTTCCCGGGATCATTCTGTGGAAACGCCACAAAATGCGCGCCGTACCGAGATGATGCGAGATGAACCGAGCCGGACCGCTTGGTGGAAACAGGGATTGACATGACTCACAATCAGACACACTGTGAAGTAGCCTGAACCCTGAGAGCAGACCTGTTAGTCCTGGAACAGGGTGAGAGCAGACCTGTTAGTCCTGGAACAGGGTGAGAGCAGACCTGTTAGTCCTGGAACAGACTGAGAGCAGACCTGTTAGTCCTGGAACAGGGTGAGAGCAGACCTGTTAGTCCTGGAACAGACTGAGAGCAGACCTGTTAGTCCTGGAACAGGGTGAGAGCAGACCTGTTAGTCCTGGAACAGACTGAGAGCAGACCCGTTAGTCCTGGAACAGACTGAGAGCAGACCCGTTAGTCCTGGAACAGACTGAGAGCAGACCTGTTAGTCCTGGAACAGGGTGAGAGCAGACCTGTTAGTCCTGGAACAGGGTGAGAGCAGACCTGTTAGTCCTGGAACAGACTGAGAGCAGACCTGTTAGTCCTGGAACAGACTGAGAGCAGACCTGTTAGTCCTGGAACAGACTGAGAGCAGACCTGTTAGTCCTGGAACAGACTGAGAGCAGACCTGTTAGTCCTGGAACAGACTGAGAGCAGACCTGTTAGTCCTGGAACAGACTGAGAGCAGACCTGTTAGTCCTGGAACAGACTGAGAGCAGACCTGTTAGTCCTGGAACAGACTGAGAGCAGACCTGTTAGTCCTGGAACAGACTGAGAGCAGACCTGTTAGTCCTGGAACAGACTGAGAGCAGACCTGTTAGTCCTGGAACAGACTGAGAGCAGACCTGTTAGTCCTGGAACAGACTGAGAGCAGACCTGTTAGTCCTGGAACAGTTTCTCTCGTGTCTGTGTGTGCGTGTGTGTGTGTGTGTGTGTGTGTGTGTGTGTGTGTGTGTTCTTCGTCCAGATATATTGGTACAGATTAAACCAATATATATTTGTATTCTCTAAGCTGTGCAATGTAAACAACACTTTAAGGACACTATCCGTCTCTTTAAGGACACTATCTGTCTCTTTCAGGACACTATCTGTCTCTTTAAGGACACTATCCGTCTCTTGAAGGACACTATCCGTCTCTTTAAGGACACTATCCGTCTCTTGAAGGACACTATCCGTCTCTTGAAGGACACTATCCGTCTCTTTAAGGACACTATCTGTCTCTTTAAGGACACTATCTGTCTCTTTCAGGACACTATCCGTCTCTTTAAGGACACTATCCGTCTCTTGACGGACACTATCTGTCTCTTTAAGGACACTATCTGTCTCTTTAAGGACACTATCTGTCTCTTTAAGGACACTATCCGTCTCTTTAAGGACACTATCTGTCTCTTTAAGGACACTATCTGTCTATTTCAGGACACTATCCGTCTCTTTAAGGACACTATCCGTCTCTTTAAGGACACTATCTGTCTCTTTCAGGACACTATCTGTCTCTTTAAGGACACTATCCGTCTCTTTAAGGACACTATCTGTCTCTTTAAGGACACTATCCGTCTCTTGAAGGACACTATCCGTCTCTTGAAGGACACTATCCGTCTCTTGAAGGACACTATCCGTCTCTTTAAGGACACTATCTGAAGGCTCTGCATGAGGAGGGCCGAGACAGATACATACATGATCTTTTTACTTTCTCATTCAGCTGATTTTTGAGACGAAAACATTTATTTTTGTCTAAAAGCTTAAAACCCACCTGAGTGCTGATGTGATGAACTTCTCCGTACCACTAAAATAATAATAATGCTCACTTTACCAAACTTTTATTAATGGTTGAGTCCATGAACAGAAGATTAGTGCATTATCTACCTCCACAAACACAACGGGACCTCAGCCACTGACGAAGCTCCAGGGACCTCAGTGATGGATGAAGCTCCAGGGACCTCAGTGATGGATGAAGCTCCAGGGACCTCAGTGATGGATGAAGCTCCAGGGACCTCAGCCACTGATGAAGCTCCAGGGACCTCAGTGATGGATGAAGCTCCAGGGACCTCAGCCACTGATGAAGCTCCAGGGACCTCAGTGATGGATGAAGCTCCAGGGACCTCAGTGATGGATGAAGCTCCAGGGACCTCAGTGATGGATGAAGCTCCAGGGACCTCAGCCACTGATGAAGCTCCAGGGACCTCAGTGATGGATGAAGCTCCAGGGACCTCAGTGATGGATGAAGCTCCAGGGACCTCAGCCACTGATGAAGCTCCAGGGACCTCAGTGATGGATGAAGCTCCAGGGACCTCAGTGATGGATGAAGCTCCAGGGACCTCAGCCACTGATGAAGCTCCAGGGACCTCAGTGATGGATGAAGATCCAGGGACCTCAGTGATGGATGAAGCTCCAGGGACCTCAGTGATGGATGAAGCTCCAGGGACCTCAGCCACTGATGAAGCTCCAGGGACCTCAGTGATGGATGAAGCTCCAGGGACCTCAGCCACTGATGAAGCTCCAGGGACCTCAGTGATGGATGAAGATCCAGGGACCTCAGTGATGGATGAAGCTCCAGGGACCTCAGTGATGGATGAAGCTCCAGGGACCTCAGTGATGGATGAAGCTCCAGGGACCTCAGCCACTGATGAAGCTCCAGGGACCTCAGCCTCTGACGAAGCTCCAGGGACCTCAGTGATGGATGAAGATCCAGGGACCTCAGTGATGGATGAAGCTCCAGGGACCTCAGTGATGGATGAAGCTCCAGGGACCTCAGCCACTGATGAAGCTCCAGGGACCTCAGCCACTGATGAAGCTCCAGGGACCTCAGCCTCTGATGAAGCTCCAGGGACCTCAGCCTCTGATGAAGCTCTAGGGACCTCAGCCTCTGACGAAGCTCCAGGGACCTCAGTGATGGATGAAGATCCAGGGACCTCAGTGATGGATGAAGCTCCAGGGACCTCAGTGATGGATGAAGCTCCAGGGACCTCAGCCTCTGACGAAGCTCCAGGGACCTCAGCCACTGATGAAGCTCCAGGGACCTCAGCGACTGATGAAGCTCCAGGGACCTCAGTGATGGATGAAGCTCCAGGGACCTCAGCCTCTGATGAAGCTCCAGGGACCTCAGCCTCTGATGAAGCTCCAGGGACCTCAGCGACTGATGAAGCTCCAGGGACCTCAGTGATGGATGAAGCTCCAGGGACCTCAGTGATGGATGAAGCTCCAGGGACCTCAGTGATGGATGAAGCTCCAGGGACCTCAGCCACTGATGAAGCTCCAGGGACCTCAGCGACTGATGAAGCTCCAGGGACCTCAGTGATGGATGAAGCTCCAGGGACCTCATTGATGGATGAAGCTCCAGGGACCTCAGTGATGGATGAAGCTCCAGGGACCTCAGCCTCTGATGAAGCTCCAGGGACCTCAGTGATGGATGAAGCTCCAGGGACCTCAGCCTCTGACGAAGCTCCAGGGACCTCAGCCACTGACGAAGCTCCAGGGACCTCAGTGATGGATGAAGCTCCAGGGACCTCAGCCACTGATGAAGCTCCAGGGACCTCAGTGATGGATGAAGCTCCAGGGACCTCAGTGATGGATGAAGCTCCAGGGACCTCAGCCTCTGACGAAGCTCCAGGGACCTCAGCCTCTGACGAAGCTCCAGGGACCTCAGCCTCTGACGAAGCTCCAGGGACCTCAGCCACTGACGAAGCTCCAGGGACCTCAGCCACTGTTCTCCCTGTACCAGGAGAACTGTGCAGGAAGTCGTGTAAACACCTGACCCCTGGTTTCTCACAACGACCTGCACAGGCTAAGTGATCTATCAGCAAACAACAAGAACAGTTTACAGGACGAGTACTGTGGAGCTAATATCAAAGAAGATGATCAGAGCCTGACAGAGAACCCCCCCCCCCCCCCTTTGTGACATCACATCCCCCGAGCTTCTTCTTCTGACACTTACAGATTGTCCATGATCCCACACCACCCCCTCTCTGTTTTCCATTTTTTGACCATCCAGGCATATTGATCGCCATGGTTACCTCCTACAATGTGACTGCTGGCTCGTCTGTAATAGCATGGAGTCTTTACAGAGCACAGCCTGCATGTGTTAGTCACTGTGTTGTGTTTGAGTGTGTGACGTGTGAACACACTCCTGAATCATGCAGCGTGACAGGATGAGACG
>NW_027636633.1:0-7500 GCF_947650265.1 Symphodus melops | reverse complement strand
GTGTGTGTGTGTACGTGTGTGTGTGTGTGCGTGTGTGTGTACATGTGTGTGTGTACGTGTACGTGTGTGTGTACATGTGTGTGTGTACATGTGTGTGTACATGTGTGTGTGTACATGTGTGTGTGTGTACACGTGTGTGTGTGTACACGTGTGTGTGTGTGTGTGTACGTGTGTGTGTGTGTGTGTGTACGTGTGTGTGTACGTGTGTGTGTGTACGTGTGTGTGTGTGTGTACATGTGTGTGTACATGTGTGTGTGTACATGTGTGTGTGTGTGTGTACATGTGTGTGTGTACATGTGTGTGTACATGTGTGTGTACATGTGTGTGTGTGTGTGTACATGTGTGTGTGTGTGTGTACATGTGTGTGTGTGTGTGTACATGTGTGTGTGTGCGTCTCTAGCTATTTCAACCCTTCAGTATCTGTACTGTCATCAAACCCTCAACAGGCTGGAGCTGCAGTCGAGTGTCTCTACCTGCCATTTCCAAATGTCACTGTGTCACTCAGAAGTCCTCCCTGTAGATTTAAGCCCCGCCCACTCTCCACAGGACAACACTTTCAGCTGCTGACACTCGTCCAGGTTCTGAAACATGTATCAGATTAAACACGTCTTCATTGGTTCCTGTATCACTGAGCTGTAGCCGAACTTTTATCTTCAAAAAGAAATGAAACCCTGCAGTACCTGGAGTGTCCACTAGAGGCTGGCTGCAGTACCTGGAGTGTCCACTAGAGGCTGGCTGCAGTACCTGGAGTGTCCACTAGAGGCTGGCTGCAGTACCTGGAGTGTCCACTAGAGGCTGGCTGCAGTACCTGGAGTGTCCACTAGAGGCTGGCTGCAGTACCGGGAGTGTCCACTAGAGGCTGGCTGCAGTACCTGGAGTGTCCACTAGAGGCTGGCTGCAGTTCCTGGAGTGTCCACTAGAGGCTGGCTGCAGTACCTGGAGTGTCCACTAGAGGCTGGCTGCAGTACCTGGAGTGTCCACTAGAGGCTGGCTGCAGTTCCTGGAGTGTCCACTAGAGGCTGGCTGCAGTACCTGGAGTGTCCACTAGAGGCTGGCTGCAGCAGCACAGGAAGTCACATACACACCCATTCAAACAGCCTGTTTTTACAGCAGACATGAACATGTTTACAGCCTGCTTCAAAAAACCAAATAGGTGTGATTAGCTCATGTCTCCATCCACACACACTGTACGGGGGGGGACTCCAGCGCCCCCCTGCAGGGACACGCGGGGGACTCCAGCGCCCCCAGCAGGGAGTCCAGCAGGAAGAACCGCTCTGAACCTAAAGCGGGTCTTTAAGTGACCAGTCAATATTAAATGAAAACAAACAGCTGACATGATGTCATTCTGACCTGAGGGAACACCTGAGCTTCATAACAAGGAGGTTACTAAAGGTCAACTAACTAAATACCACTGCTGGAGCTTTACTGCAACACACACACACACACACACACACACACACACACACACACGCTCTGGAGCGTACCGAGTGCTGATGGCGAGCTGCTCCTCCAATGAGAGGCTGCTTCCTGATTGTTTGATTGATTGAGGTTGATTCCGTCACAGACGCCGCTGTTCAAGCGGTAAGCTGCACATTGCGGTGACAGTAAATCAGAAGACCGCCTTCCTCGCCCTCTTCTGATTGGTTGTTCAGCTCTGTATCAGTGTAATATTTGACTCCACGCTGTCAGAGGGTCACTCTCTCTCTCTCTCTCTCTCTGACTCGCTCTTCTTCTTTTTTCAGGTATTTTATTTTCCACCTTGGTGTTCGGTCCGGCCTGTGGCTTCATCTTAGGTTCTGTCTGTACCAAAGTCTACGTGGACGCCGTCTTCATCGACACCAGTGAGTCTGAACAGCATCCTTGGTTCCTTTATGCAGAATGACTCCGCCCCCTCTTCCTCACTCTCCTTCCTGTCGTGCAGGTAAGCTGGACATCACCCCGGATGACCCTCGCTGGATCGGCGCGTGGTGGGGCGGCTTCCTCCTATGCGGTGCCTTACTCTTCCTGTCGGCGCTCTTCATGTTTGGGTTTCCTCAGGCGCTGGACGGGCAGGAAATGGACGGGGGAGGGGAGAGCGAGCAGGCCATGCTGCCCTCCTCCCTCTCCATGGAATATCAGGGCGCCAAACCCAATGGCGCCATCCACGGCTTTGACATCAACAGTGGCCTCACAGTGTGTGAGCACCTGAGAGGTGAGGAGCTGTTCTTCTGTTCTTTGTGTCTGCTTTAACGACCACTCATCCAGTCTCCCCCCCCCCCCCCCCCCCCCTTCGGCCCAGTGATCCCGCGGGTGACCAGGCACCTCCTCTCCAACCCCGTGTTCAGCTGCATCACGCTGGCCGCCTGCATGGAGATCGCCGTTGTTGCTGGCTTTGCTGCCTTCCTGGGAAAATACTTGGAGCAGCAGTTTAACCTCACCACCTCCTCAGCCAATCAGCTGTTAGGTAGGCGTGTCATAATATGATCTGAGCCTCTGGTGAGAAACCCTGACACTATAGAGGCCTGATTTGTTCTCAGGTATGACGGCCATCCCGTGCGCCTGCCTGGGGATCTTCCTGGGAGGTCTGCTGGTGAAGAAGCTCAACCTGTCAGCGCTCGGAGCTGTTCGCATGGCCATGCTGGTCAACCTGGTGTCCACCGCCTGCTACGTCTCCTTCCTCTTCCTGGGCTGTGACACCGGGCCGGTCGCCGGGGTGACCGTCGCCTACAGCAACGAGTAAGCAGGAACGCCAATGAGGAAGAGGAGTCAGGACCACAGGAAGAGGGGGGGGGCTGAGGGGGCTGCAGGACCACAGGAAGAGGGGGGCTGAGGGGGCTGCAGGACCAAAGGAAGGGGGGGGGGGGGCTGAGGGGGCTGCAGGACCACAGGAAGAGGGGGGGCTGAGGGGGCTGCAGGACCACAGGAAGAGGGGGGGGGGGGGCTGAGGGGGCTGCAGGACCACAGGAAGAGGGGGGGGGGCTGAGGGGGCTGCAGGACCACAGGAAGAGGGGGGGGCTGAGGGGGCTGCAGGACCACAGGAAGAGGGGGGGCTGAGGGGGCTGCAGGACCACAGGAAGAGGGGGGGGGGGCTGAGGGGGCTGCAGGACCACAGGAAGAGGGGGGGCTGAAGGGGCTGCAGGACCACAGGAAGAGGGGGGGGGCTGAGGGGGCTGCAGGACCAAAGGAAGGGGGGGGGGGCTGAGGGGGCCGCAGGACCACAGGAAGAGGGGGGGCTGAGGGGGCTGCAGGACCACAGGAAGAGGGGGGGCTGAGGGGGCAGCAGGACCACAGGAAGAGGGGGGGGGGCTGAGGGGGCTGCAGGACCACAGGAAGAGGGGGGCTGAGGGGGCTGCAGGACCAAAGGAAGAGGGGGGGCTGAGGCGGCTGCAGGACCACAGGAAGAGGGGGGGGCTGAGGGGGCAGCAGGACCAAAGGAAGGGGGGGGGGGGCTGAGGGGGCTGCAGGACCACAGGAAGAGGGGGGGCTGAGGGGGCTGCAGGACCACAGGAAGAGGGGGGGGGGGGCTGAGGGGGCTGCAGGACCACAGGAAGAGGGGGGGGGGCTGAGGGGGCTGCAGGACCACAGGAAGAGGGGGGGGGCTGAGGGGGCTGCAGGACCACAGGAAGAGGGGGGCTGAGGGGGCAGCAGGACCACAGGAAGAGGGGGGGCTGAGGCGGCTGCAGGACCACAGGAAGAGGGGGGCTGAGGGGGCTGCAGGACCACAGGAAGAGGGGGGCTGAGGGGGCTGCAGGACCAAAGGAAGGGGGGGGGGGGGCTGAGGGGGCTGCAGGACCACAGGAAGAGGGGGGGCTGAGGGGGCTGCAGGACCACAGGAAGAGGGGGGGGGGGGCTGAGGGGGCTGCAGGACCACAGGAAGAGGGGGGGGGGCTGAGGGGGCTGCAGGACCACAGGAAGAGGGGGGGGCTGAGGGGGCTGCAGGACCACAGGAAGAGGGGGGGCTGAGGGGGCTGCAGGACCACAGTAAGAGGGGGGGGGGGCTGAGGGGGCTGCAGGACCACAGGAAGAGGGGGGGCTGAAGGGGCTGCAGGACCACAGGAAGAGGGGGGGGGCTGAGGGGGCTGCAGGACCAAAGGAAGGGGGGGGGGGCTGAGGGGGCCGCAGGACCACAGGAAGAGGGGGGGCTGAGGGGGCTGCAGGACCACAGGAAGAGGGGGGGCTGAGGGGGCAGCAGGACCACAGGAAGAGGGGGGGGGGCTGAGGGGGCTGCAGGACCACAGGAAGAGGGGGGCTGAGGGGGCTGCAGGACCAAAGGAAGAGGGGGGGCTGAGGCGGCTGCAGGACCACAGGAAGAGGGGGGGGCTGAGGGGGCAGCAGGACCACAGGAAGAGGGGGGGCTGAGGGGGCTGCAGGACCACAGGAAGAGGGGGGGGGCTGAGGGGGCTGCAGGACCACAGGAAGAGGGGGGCTGAGGGGGCAGCAGGACCACAGGAAGAGGGGGGGCTGAGGCGGCTGCAGGACCACAGGAAGAGGGGGGCTGAGGGGGCTGCAGGACCACAGGAAGAGGGGGGCTGAGGGGGCTGCAGGACCAAAGGAAGGGGGGGGGGGGGCTGAGGGGGCTGCAGGACCACAGGAAGAGGGGGGGCTGAGGGGGCTGCAGGACCACAGGAAGAGGGGGGGGGGGGCTGAGGGGGCTGCAGGACCACAGGAAGAGGGGGGGGGGGCTGAGGGGGCTGCAGGACCACAGGAAGAGGGGGGGGCTGAGGGGGCTGCAGGACCACAGGAAGAGGGGGGGGCTGAGGGGGCTGCAGGACCACAGGAAGAGGGGGGGGGGCTGAGGGGGCTGCAGGACCACAGGAAGAGGGGGGGCTGAAGGGGCTGCAGGACCACAGGAAGAGGGGGGGGGCTGAGGGGGCTGCAGGACCACAGGAAGAGGGGGGGGGGCTGAGGGGGCTGCAGGACCACAGGAAGAGGGGGGGCTGAAGGGGCTGCAGGACCACAGGAAGAGGGGGGGCTGAGGGGGCAGCAGGACCACAGGAAGAGGGGGGGGGGCTGAGGGGGCTGCAGGACCACAGGAAGAGGGGGGCTGAGGGGGCTGCAGGACCAAAGGAAGAGGGGGGGCTGAGGCGGCTGCAGGACCACAGGAAGAGGGGGGGGCTGAGGGGGCAGCAGGACCACAGGAAGAGGGGGGGCTGAGGGGGCTGCAGGACCACAGGAAGAGGGGGGGGGCTGAGGGGGCTGCAGGACCACAGGAAGAGGGGGGCTGAGGGGGCAGCAGGACCACAGGAAGAGGGGGGGCTGAGGCGGCTGCAGGACCACAGGAAGAGGGGGGCTGAGGGGGCTGCAGGACCACAGGAAGAGGGGGGCTGAGGGGGCTGCAGGACCAAAGGAAGGGGGGGGGGGGCTGAGGGGGCTGCAGGACCACAGGAAGAGGGGGGGCTGAGGGGGCTGCAGGACCACAGGAAGAGGGGGGGGGGGGCTGAGGGGGCTGCAGGACCACAGGAAGAGGGGGGGGGGCTGAGGGGGCTGCAGGACCACAGGAAGAGGGGGGGGCTGAGGGGGCTGCAGGACCACAGGAAGAGGGGGGGCTGAGGGGGCTGCAGGACCACAGGAAGAGGGGGGGGGGCTGAGGGGGCTGCAGGACCACAGGAAGAGGGGGGGCTGAAGGGGCTGCAGGACCACAGGAAGAGGGGGGGGGCTGAGGGGGCTGCAGGACCAAAGGAAGGGGGGGGGGGCTGAGGGGGCCGCAGGACCACAGGAAGAGGGGGGGCTGAGGGGGCTGCAGGACCACAGGAAGAGGGGGGGCTGAGGGGGCAGCAGGACCACAGGAAGAGGGGGGGGGGCTGAGGGGGCTGCAGGACCACAGGAAGAGGGGGGCTGAGGGGGCTGCAGGACCAAAGGAAGAGGGGGGGCTGAGGCGGCTGCAGGACCACAGGAAGAGGGGGGGGCTGAGGGGGCAGCAGGACCACAGGAAGAGGGGGGGCTGAGGGGGCTGCAGGACCACAGGAAGAGGGGGGGGGCTGAGGGGGCTGCAGGACCACAGGAAGAGGGGGGCTGAGGGGGCAGCAGGACCACAGGAAGAGGGGGGGCTGAGGCGGCTGCAGGACCACAGGAAGAGGGGGGCTGAGGGGGCAGCAGGACCACAGGAAGAGGGGGGGCTGAGGCGGCTGCAGGACCACAGGAAGAGGGGGGCTGAGGGGGCTGCAGGACCACAGGAAGAGGGGGGCTGAGGGGGCTGCAGGACCAAAGGAAGGGGGGGGGGGGGCTGAGGGGGCTGCAGGACCACAGGAAGAGGGGGGGCTGAGGGGGCTGCAGGACCACAGGAAGAGGGGGGGGGGGCTGAGGGGGCTGCAGGACCACAGGAAGAGGGGGGGGGGGCTGAGGGGGCTGCAGGACCACAGGAAGAGGGGGGGGCTGAGGGGGCTGCAGGACCACAGGAAGAGGGGGGGCTGAGGGGGCTGCAGGACCACAGGAAGAGGGGGGGGGGCTGAGGGGGCTGCAGGACCACAGGAAGAGGGGGGGCTGAGGGGGCAGCAGGACCACAGGAAGAGGGGGGGGGCTGAGGGGGCTGCAGGACCACAGGAAGAGGGGGGCTGAGGGGGCAGCAGGACCACAGGAAGAGGGGGGGCTGAGGCGGCTGCAGGACCACAGGAAGAGGGGGGGGCTGAGGGGGCAGCAGGACCACAGGAAGAGGGGGGGCTGAGGGGGCTGCAGGACCACAGGAAGAGGGGGGGGGCTGAGGGGGCTGCAGGACCACAGGAAGAGGGGGGCTGAGGGGGCAGCAGGACCACAGGAAGAGGGGGGGCTGAGGCGGCTGCAGGACCACAGGAAGAGGGGGGGCTGAGGGGCTGCAGGACCACAGGAAGAGGGGGGGGGGCTGAGGGGGCTGCAGGACCACAGGAAGAGGGGGGGCTGAGGGGGCTGCAGGACCACAGGAAGAGGGGGGGGGCTGAGGGGGCTGCAGGACCACAGGAAGAGGGGGGGGCTGAGGGGGCTGCAGGACCACAGGAAGAGGGGGGGGGGCTGAGGGGGCAGCAGGACCACAGGAAGAGGGGGGGGGCTGAGGGGGCTGCAGGACCACAGGAAGAGGGGGGCTGAGGGGGCTGCAGGACCACAGGAAGAGGGGGGGCTGAGGGGGCAGCAGGACCACAGGAAGAGGGGGGGCTGAGGGGGCAGCAGGACCACAGGAAGAGGGGGGGGGGTGAAGCGAGGAATGAGAAGCGTCCCTCAGCAGCTTCATTTAACATTATGGTGGTTTTACTGAAATTGGTTTAAATCGACCCGACCCTGACCTTTGACCTTTGACCTTCATGACAGGACGTTGAAGTCGTGGCAGCGGCCCGAGTCGGCGTGCATCAATAACTGTAACTGCTACACGGCGTCAGTGAGCCCGGTCTGTGGATCCAACGGAGTCACCTACCTCTCTGCCTGCTTCGCTGGATGCATTAAACCTGTGAGTCACACACACACACACACACACACACACACACACACACACACACACACACACACACACAACACACACACACACACACACACACACACACACACACACACAACACA
>NW_027636634.1:5000-17500 GCF_947650265.1 Symphodus melops | reverse complement strand
TTTTCTAATTCCTCTTCCACAAGTTTGTCCGTCTCTAACTCCTCATCGTAGTCCACATTTGGGGGGGTGGCTTTGGTATGCGCCTCGTATCCTACAACAGAGTCTGCCTCACGGACTTTTCTCAAACTGTCTTTCACACTTTCTGTAGCATCTTCACTTCCAGTCCCACCAAGGCCAACAAACTGGTCCTCAGTATGGGTGTACCCAAGATCATAGTCCTCATCCAACTGGTCCTCCTCTACTTCTTCACACAGGTCCTCCATGGTACCGAACCTCTTTGACTTGTCTTCTCCCCACGTTCCACTTCCCGTCTCTCCTTTTTGCTTTTCCTGCTCACCTTCGCTGGACTCACTCTCGTTGACGTGCGATGCATGAGTGTTGGCGTCCGTTTCATCGCTCTTGTACCGGATCAGGGGACGTGTATCAGCGAGAGTGTTGTCCTGGGCGTAGCTGTCCCCCTCCAGCTCGGTCCTCCACGACACAGAGACATTTTGAGAGTCCTCGTCTTCTTTGTCAGAAAGTGGCGTGTGCTCAGAATGACGTCCATCATCTTCTGTGTGCATCATCGGAGAGGCCATGCTGTTCTTCCCATGCTCCTGTTCCCGTGCTGATATATCCTCCTCTGGTTCAGCATGTTGACGTTTCTCTTCATCTGTTTTTATGCTCTCAGCTTTCTGTTCAACCTTCCTCTCTATAACACTGTCCCATGTGTCCATCTCCTCTCCGTCAGGGTACAACTTATCCCCAACATCCGCCTCCGCGTTAGCTTCTGTCGAGCAGCTCGTTTCTCGCCTCGCCTCGACTGCGTCAGACTTGAAGATGTTTTCCTCTCTGCCCCCCTCAGGCTCACTTTCAGACACTTGACTGCTCGTTCTGGATCCAGAGTTTGGTTCAATCACAGCTTCAGTTTCAGAGTCCGAGGTTTCCCCTTTTCTCTCCTCCCACGCTGCGACGGGAGCACACGGATCGTTCAGTTCTTGTTTCTCCACAGGTTTGTCCAACGACACGTCTGCATGTCCCACATCCACTTTCCCCCACTCCTCTTCACCTGCTTTCTCCTCTGCTGTGGTTTCATGGAGCGCCTCCTGCTGGTCAGGAGGTGACAGAGGCTCAGCATAGGTGACTTTCTCCTGAACTTCCTGAGGTCTGAAGTTTTCAGCAGCTCCGTCCTGCAGTATTTTTGGATAAAGGCTCTCTGAGCGGACATTGACAGCAGATTTCATGGAGCTCTTTGGAGCTGCAGAGAGGGGGTCAGGTTTTCTGCTCCAGACTGGTCTAGTTGTTGGGACAGACGAGAGAGGGGGGGTTCTGAGGCTGGCAGAGAGCTGATTCTTTGTAACCCCTCGAGGACTGAAAGCTGTGGAAGAAGAAAGCACAGCTCATGAATACACAATGAAGCCAGCTGTAAAATCCTTCAGTGTAAAATGACACCAGCTCATTTCAGTCAGATCTATCTGAAGACATCTGAGTCCTCCACACGACTTCCACACGACCTCCACACGACCTCCACACGACCTCGACTAGCAAACGATCTGTGATCCTCAGAAGTCACAGTGGAGCATGATGGGAACATTTCCTCAGGGAGTGTGGACTCTAATGGGGAGATATTGATCCTCATTTCCTGTCTCTACCAGACTGAGCCACATGCTTCAAACACCTCTGGGACCACATGAGCCCAGACCCCCAAACCAAGACTACCCAGACCCCCTAACCAAGACAGCCCAGACCCCCAAATCAAGACAGCCCAGACCCCCTAACCAAGACAGCCCAGACCCCCAAATCAAGACAGCCCAGACCCCCGAACCCCTAGGGCTGGGGTCTCCAGGAGGTGAGCAGGTGTGAGAACGCTGGGATGGAATCTGACTTTGGACCTTTGTTTCATGTCATTCGACACTTTAAATCTCCTTTATACAGCACACAGCCTGAGGAGACCCCGCCCCCCTTACCAACAGGGACAGTCTCCTGTCAGGAGGAGGAGACGTTTAAGTGAAGTCACTAACAAAGTGGTGTTGAATAAATAATGTTTGCTTCGGTTACCTGTGATGGAAATGTGTCTTTGGGGGACGTCATGATCCAGCAGAGCTCTGTGGAGACAGAAACAACAAGTTCAGTGGAACAAAACCCAAGAACCAGATGGACAGATCCTCCGAGCTCAGCGGGTCAGCGGGTCAGAGAGAAGATGGACGTCCAGCATTTCCTCTGGTTTGTCCTCTTGATTTATCTAAACAGTGATGTGAGAGTTTCAACAGGACAGCAGCTGAAGGTCGCAGAGATCCTAACGAGTGCTTCATTGAATATAACGAATAATAATAATGACCAACCCGCCCTTAAACAACCTGAATAAACACACGACGCAGAGAACCCATCATCGATGTTATCACACTCCAACAACGAGCTGCTCGTTCAGTAAGCTGCAGCACGATGGAGCTGGACTTCCTGTTACCCAGGTGTGAAGAAGAATGGAAACTACATCAGTTACCGAAGGAGTCAGAAACAACATTTAAAGTTTAATCCTTCACTTAAAGACAAAGAAGTTTTAATCTTTTACTAACAAACACGCCTGCTTTGTTATCTTTCCATCGCAGCGTGAAGGCGAGGAGACGACACGCCATCATGAAGAGTCCTGAAACACTCGACTTTAATCTACGAGCGCCTGATGGAGAAGCAGAGGAAACAAAGCTGATGTGAGAGGAGGCTTTTAATACCCCCAAAACAATAACAACAAACAATAACAACAAACAATAACAACAAACAATAACAACAAACACACTCTGCACAAAATGGATCCCTGGAACTTCAGAGACTCAGGTTTTATCTGGATTTTAAAGAAACGTAATCATCCCTTCATCTCTAGCTCTCGATGTCAGGGAAGAAACAACGAGCAGACCAGTCTTTTCTCCGTCTGCGAGATGAATGAAGGATTGATTAAAGTTCATTCATGGAGCCTCAGAGAGTTGGTTTGAATTTAATCCTGTAAACATGGAGCACCTGTACGTGTCCACCTCCAGCCTCAGGGACGACTTCGCCTGCAGCAGGCCTCGGTTCTCTTCCAGGATTTGCTCCATCTGCTCGCCCAGCTGCTCTTTCTCCGCCTCCAGGCCGTCTGAGAGCTCCTGCCAACACAGGAAGGGACGACAGGAAAAGGAAGTGGTTAAAAAAAGCTTTAAAAGCATGCTCACCACCCCTGCACTCCTGTGAGTCAAACTGTTTGAGATGTTACAGGATGAAAACACCTTCAGGTCCACAAGTCTCATATTATCAGTCGTGCTGAAAGACGCTATTCCCACAGCGGCCATGTTGCCATGGCGTCATGCTCGAATGTGACGCTGTGTCTTCTTCTGTTTCGAGGTTGATTCATATAAATGTCACAAATCTCATAAATGTTGTGCTGCGTCTCCAGACTGTCAGGATCCGTCGTCTGTGCTGTGTCCGACCAATCAGGAGGCTGATCATATTCATGACGTTTACGTGATTGAAACCAGGAACAGAACAGGAAGACACGATAAGCGTGTGAGCAATCAGACACTCCCATTAGCCCTGTTAGCTGTTAGCATATTTAAAGTACAGACTCACCTGGAGCTCTTGGATCTCCTGGCTGTATCTCTGTCCTTCTTGGGACGCTGTCTTCTCCAGATGCTTTCTGACCTCCTCAGCTGAAGCCAGCTCCTGCTCCAGCACTTGAAGCTTCAGCTGGTTCTCTCGCTTCTCCTGATTCGCTCGGGTCAAGCGGCTCTTGGCCACGTTAAGGGACTCTTCTAGTTGAGCTAGCTGCCCCTGATAGGCCTGTGTGGCCTCCTGCTGTGCCCTCCTGGCCCTCTGGGAGTACTCGTATCCCAGCTCCACAAGGTTCTGGTTCCTTCTTTGAGCCAATATGGGTGGCATTGTGGATCTGGAAAGGGTTAATGTGGCTTCTAAGTGGGCCACATCCTGCTCATGGGTTTGAGTTAGATGCCTCATCTCATTCTCAAGCTGACTGACCTTCTCCCTCAGCCAGACCTGTGCCCGCTGCTCCTCCTCCAGCTCCTTCCTGCTCCTCTCCAGCTTGGTCCTGGCTTCCAGCTGGGCCTTAGCTTCCCTCTGCCTCTGAAGGTCCAGGACGTGGAGCTGCTCGACCAGCTTACCCACCTCCATCTCTGTGTAGACCCTGTCCCTCCAGGCAGCCTCCACCTCCAGCCTCCTACGACACAGCTCTTCCTCCAGGCGCCTGCGTCGACTCGGAGCCGCCTGATCGCTGCGTCGCAGACCTTGGATCTCTTTTGAAAGCAGCGCATTTTCTTCTTCCAGGTGTTTGACCCGGCTCAGGTAGGTCTCCAGGCGTCGGTTCAGGTCCAGCATCTGCTGCTTCTCCTCCCCCAGCTGAGAGTGCTGAAAGGTTTTATGCACACTGAAAAGATCCATGTCAGGGTTGGAGGACAGAGAGATGTGGAGGCCTCACTCAGAAGAACAGTAATTATGATTTGGCTTCCTGCCGTCTCTGTGTGTCCAGGCCGAGTGTGCAGGGAGAGGCTTCCCTTTCACACAGAGCTAATGAAGGGGCCGGGCACATGGACAGGATGGGAGGGGGATCGGGGAGGAGAGATGTGAAGGAGGAGGAGGGGAGGAAGAGATGGGAAAGGCCAGAGAGAAGAGGTGATGTAATCCCTGAGATTAACTCTTTCACCACTGGAGGAGGAACAAGCTGCTGAGGGTGAAAGACTGTCCAGCTTTCTGTGGATATCTTCATTAGTTTGAACTTCATGAATAGATTCAAGAAGAATAAAAGGCTCTCCATCATTCAGTCGTGCTGCAGTGTGTCAATCAAACGATCTTTATTCATGTAGCACCAATTCACAAGAGATGTTATCTGAAGACACTTGGTGACATGTTACTAAGACGGTGATCCATCAGGAGCAACATTAGCAAAGTTACAGAGGAGAGAAAAACATCCTTACAAGAGACCAGACTCATGATGAGCAGCCATCTGCTTACACTGGGAGAAAAGGGAGGGGGTCGAACTGTGTGTGTGTGTGTGTGTGTGTGTGTGTGTGTGTATACCCTGCAACACAACTTATATATATTACTATAGTTTTGTTTCTTCTTTGTCTGTTTGAGCCGTTGCAACTGGTGAATCTTTCTATATTTTCAGTATTTAGATAGATAGATAGATAGATAGATAGATAGATAGATAGATAGATAGATAGATACTTTATTGATCCCGAGGGAAATTCAAGGCATCCAGTAGCAGTATACAGACAGGCAGGACACAAGACATTAGTTACAATACACACCCGCTGTCCCCCCCCCCCCCCCCCCCCCCCCCCCCCCTCTATACAATAATCCCCCAAACAAGATTTAGCAGCCCCTATGTGATATGTGATTATATGTTGAACCTGTGCAGTTAGCATTAGCATTAGACTTAAACTTATATAGTATAATGTACATAACCTGTGCAGTTAGCATTAGCATTAGACTTAAACTTATATAGTATAATGTACATAACCTGTGCAGTTAGCATTAGCATTAGACTTAAACTTATATAGTATAATGTACATAACCTGTGCAGTTAGCATTAGCATTAGACTTAAACTTATATAGTATAATGTACATAACCTGTGCAGTTAGCATTAGCATTAGACTTAAAACTTATATAGTATAATGTACATAACCTGTGCAGTTAGCATTAGCATTAGACTTAAAACTTATATAGCATAATGTACATAACCTGTGCAGTTAGCATTAGCATTAGACTTAAAACTTATATAGTATAATGTACATAACCTGTGCAGTTAGCATTAGCATTAGACTTAAACTTATATAGCATAATGTACATAACCTGTGAAGGAGAGAAAAACATGTGCTGATTAAAAGAGACCTGTAAACAGTTAAAGAGCCTTAGAAACAAAGTGCTGACCTTCTAGAAACTAGTTCCATGTGCATGTACAGAGGTGTTTGAGGTAGTGCCAGAGGTGTGAGTACAGTCATTAAACAGTCAATGCAGCGATGCAGACTGGGCCATTAAAGTGCTCAGCAACATAAAGGAGCAGTGATTAGCATTAAGTGTCCAAAACAATAAGGTGAAACCAGGAGTGATTAGGGTGATTATCATTAAAGTACCCAACTATTGAGGAGCAGATTAGCATTAAGTGTTGAAGACAATAGAGTGAAACTTGACCTAGTTAGGGTGATCATGTCAACCATTACAGATGTAGCATAACACAACAGTAGGATGAAACCAGACATGATTAGGGTGATTATCATTAAAGTGACCAGTGCTCAGTAAGGTGACTATCAATATGCATTAAAGTGTCCAACTGGGGGCTGACTCTGAGGTCAGCAGTGCAGATGAGGAGTGAGAAAAAAGTGAAAAATGAGTCCAAATGAGTTTAGAATATTTCACAGAATGTTGAATTTTATTCTTTTTGTTTTCCCACAAGGGGATGTGGGACCTTCTGGTGGCGATGAGCCCAGGAGGAGGGGATGTGGGACCTTCTGGTGGCGATGAGCCCAGGAGGAGGGGATGTGGGACCTTCTGGTGGCGATGAGCCCAGGAGGAGGGGATGTGGGACCTTCTGGTGGCGATGAGCCCAGGAGGAGGGGCTGTGCTGACTCTAATATGAATATGTAGGAATACTTTGATCGGAGCCTACATGTAGATTCATGGGCTACAAGAAGGTGCTGATGCTTGTCAGAGCGCAGGGAGAGACAGGAAGTCATGCAGCTTAGAAAGTGGGAGGATGTGTTGCAAACCTTCAACACGAAGCTTATATTCGTGTATTTAGAGTGAGCCTCCGGACGGCTGAATGTTCTCAGGGATGCAAGGGACAGTCATTTATCTCCATCTAGTGGTCATCTTCTGTCACTACAACATCCTGCCTTTATTACAAATCACTAAAGAGAGTGACTGACTCTGACCTCATGATGAATCATAAACAAGAAAAAGCTGCAGATAAGAAATGATGAAAACTTCAGAGATGTTCATAAATAATAAGGAAGCTACTGCACAGAACACACAGCAGTCAAACAACAAATATTTATGATCTGAAGACATTAAATCTTTACACTGTCTCATCTGTCAGAAGGAGATTGTAGATTATTCTTGAACCAGTAGGAGGCGCTAATCCAACACTACCTTTAAAAACCACAGAAGAAGAAAAAGAATCCGGGAGGAGCAACCGGAACACACGGAAGCCAATCACAGCCAACAGCCACCGCCTTCCACTGCGCATGCGCAGGTCGTGTCTCCCGGAAACACGGTGGTTGTTTTGATATGGTGTCGTGTTGTCAGAAGAAGAAGCTCAGGATCGTTCCAGTCCAGGAACCCCACTGTGTGTCCGGACTCTGATAGGGGTGTGTGTGTGTGTGTGTGTGTGTGTACAGGTGTGTGTGTGTGTACAGGTGTGTGTGTGTGTGTGTGTGTGTGTGTGTGTGTGTCATGGACTCCTCGGCGCTGGAGAGGGACGCGCTCGTGTTCGCTCAAACAGCTGTAACATTTGATCAGAGTGCCAAATACAACGAGGCTGTGTTTTATTACAAGGTACGATCAGCCAATCAGAAGCCTTTATCTTCACCTGTCCTCCTCTTGTTGTCCACCTGTCCTCTTGTTGTTCACCTGTCCTCCTCTTGTTGTCCACCTGTCCTCCTCTTGTTGTCCACCTGTCCTCTTGTTGTTCACCTGTCCTCCTCTTGTTGTCCACCTGTCCTCCTCTTGTTGTCCTCCTCTTGTTGTTGTCCACCTGTCCTCCTCTTGTTGTCCACCTGTCCTCCTCTTGTTGTTCACCTGTCCTCCTCTTGTTGTTCACCTGTCCTCCTCTTGTTGTCCACCTGTCCTCCTCTTGTTGTTCACCTGTCCTCCTCTTGTTGTTCACCTGTCCTCCTCTTGTTGTCCACCTGTCCTCTTGTTGTTGTTCACCTGTCCTCCTCTTGTTGTCCACCTGTCCTCCTCTTGTTGTTGTCCACCTGTCCTCCTCTTGTTGTCCACCTGTCCTCCTCTTGTTGTTGTTCACCTGTCCTCCTCTTGTTGTTGTTCACCTGTCCTCCTCTTGTTGTTGTTCACCTGTCCTCCTCTTGTTGTTGTTCACCTGTCCTCCTCTTGTTGTTGTCCACCTGTCCTCCTCTTGTTGTTGTCCACCTGTCCTCCTCTTGTTGTTGTTCACCTGTCCTCCTCTTGTTGTCCACCTGTCCTCCTCTTGTTGTTCACCTGTCCTCCTCTTGTTGTTGTCCACCTGTCCTCCTCTTGTTGTTGTCCACCTGTCCTCCTCTTGTTGTTGTTCACCTGTCCTCCTCTTGTTGTCCACCTGTCCTCCTCTTGTTGTTCACCTGTCCTCCTCTTGTTGTTGTCCACCTGTCCTCCTCTTGTTGTCCACCTGTCCTCCTCTTGTTGTTCACCTGTCCTCCTCTTGTTGTTCACCTGTCCTCCTCTTGTTGTCCACCTGTCCTCCTCTTGTTGTTCACCTGTCCTCCTCTTGTTGTTCACCTGTCCTCCTCTTGTTGTCCCCAGGAAGCGGCTCAGGCTCTCATATACGCTGGGATGGCCGGGTCCAAACTTGATGGGATCCAGGACAAAGTCAACGAGTACTTGGATCGGGTCCAGGCTCTACACAATGCTGGTAACTCACCTGAATATTTTAAATACTCATGGTCACAGTGGAGGGCGGTGTCTTTCACTTCCTGTTGGCCGGGTTTTACGTCGTCTGTCTTCAGAGGAGTCACAGAACATTTGCATGTTTGCACACTTTATGTTAAAGAGCAAATAGCACAACATTTACTTTACCCTAACCCTGAGGACAGACTGAAGAGCCCCCCCTCGTCTGAGTCTAGACCCTGGTGGTACTCTCCTCTGAGTCTAGACCCTGGTGGTACTCTCCTCTGAGTCTAGACCCTGGTGGTACACTGGTCTGAGTCTAGACCCTGGTGGTACTCTCCTCTGAGTCTAGACCCTGGTGGTACACTGGTCTGAGTATAGACCCTGGTGGTCCTCTGAGAGCAGCGACCTGTCTGTGGATACAAACATCATTCTTGTTTGCAGTTTATTGTTAAACGCTGCTGAGAGGACGTTTGTGTCGGCGCCCCCTGGTGGACAAGTCGTGTTTTCTGTAGGACAGTCTGTTCCTTTTAGGACAGTCATGAAAGGTCACCAGTATTAATGTCAGTCTGTGCCCTAACATTCTCTCTGACCCCAGTCCAGGCCCAGAAGAGTGACCCCCTGAAGTCCCGGCAGCAGGTGGACTTGGAGCGAGCCCACTTCCTGGTCACACAGGCGTTTGAGGAAGATGAGAAGGGAAACGACGATGAAGCTGTGGAACTGTACACGCAGGCTGTGGAGCTGTGCATCAAGACGGTAGGCCCCCCTCTCCCCCGACTCGTCACACACTGAACCCCTGAATCCTTCCAGCAGCACCTTAGAACCAGATTTTACCTGGACGAGGGGAGGGGATCTGTCAGGAGGATTCACAGCGAGCGAGCGGGAGTGGGAAGAGTGACTGCAAGCTCCTGGTGTGATCTGGTTTGAAGTGCAGTGTGTGTGGGGAGTCAGGTACACATGCTGCTGGGTCACCTGAGCACCTGGGCATGAAGGTAGTCCCAGGTGAATCGCTTTAATCCACATTGCAACACGAGCAAGAGAAGAGGAAACAGCGACTGACAGGAAGTGAGCTGAGGGACTGACAGGAAGTGAGCTGAGGGACTGACAGGAAGTGAGCTGAGGGACTGACAGGAAGTGACCAGAGGTGCTGACAGGAAGTGATCAGAGGTGCTGACAGGAAGTCACCAGAGGTGCTGACAGGAAGTGACCAGAGGTGCTGACAGGAAGTGACCAGAGGGGCTGACAGGAAGTGACCAAAGCTGCTGACAGGGAGTGACCAGAGGGGCTGACAGGAAGTGACCAGAGGTAATGACAGGAAGTGACCAGAGGTGCTGACAGGAAGTGATCAGAGGTGCTGACAGGAAGTGACCAGAGGTGCTGACAGGAAGTGACCAGAGGTGCTGACAGGAAGTGACCAGAGGGGCTGACAGGAAGTGACCAAAGCTGCTGACAGGGAGTGACCAGAGGGGCTGACAGGAAGTGACCAGAGGTAATGACAGGAAGTGACCAGAGGTGCTGACAGGAAGTGATCAGAGGTGCTGACAGGAAGTGACCAGAGGTGCTGACAGGAAGTGACCAGAGGTGCTGACAGGAAGTGACCAGAGGGGCTGACAGGAAGTGACCAAAGCTGCTGACAGAAAGTAGCCAGAAGGGCTGACAGGAAGTGAGTAGAGGTGCTGACAGGAAGTGAGCAGAGGTGCTGACAGGAAGTGACCAGAGGTGCTGACAGGAAGTGACCAGAGGCAGGCGATTAGGAGCTTTAACCAGTTTAGAAACCATCTTAAAAACCAAAACCATCATCATCATCATCATGAAGGTGGGAGTTGTTCATAAAGAGCTGGGTCTTTATCTTTTTCTTAAAGGTGCAAACAGACTGCAGATCAAATGGATGTTGGTAGTTTGTTCCACCAGCGGGGGGCGACACAGGAGAAGAGTGTAGTTAGAGACTCAGGACCCTGTCATGGCGGAGAGTAGACCTGGATCAGAGAGTTCAGGTAGTGAGGAACGTGTCGGACCACACAGTGTCTTCAGAGTCGTTGCTTCGCCACTTTCACGCCAGCGTCTTTCCTCCTCCGGAGATCTCTGACACTTTCATCGTCGCTGCTCACTCTCACGTTTACATCGTGTGTTTCAGTCCAACGACACTTCGGACCAGGCGCTGCAGACCAGGCTGAAGCAGCTGGCTCGACAGGCTCTCGACAGGTGAGGGACTCAGCAGCTTTTACTTCCTGTTTCCTTCTTCATTAGTTCATAAAGCAAAGCTAAAGATCCATCTGTTTACTGTTATGGAACTTTAACAATCTCTCTCTTGCGTTGTATTCGGTCAGGGCCGAGGGTCTCAAAGAATCTCAGTCCAGATCAGCTCAGACTCCAGGAACCAGGCCCAGCAGCGCTTCAAGTTCTGGAGGAGCGGTCCGACAGTTCTTCCCCCTCGGCCCAGACTTCAGCCTCCATGACCGAGCGCAGCCCCAGCCAATGAGAGCGGTCCAGTCCAGCGAGCCTCAGGGTCAGCGCTACACGTCTGAGGAGATCGAGGTGCTCAGGTGAGATCTGGTCTTCACTGAAGACCGGTCTGTGAGCTTCTGTGTGAACCATAACCGTGTCTTTATTTCCTGTCAGGAGTACGTCTACAATCAACAACATGGCGTACGTGCCCTTCATGAGCGTGGACCTGAGGGAGCGCTTTGCCTTCCCCGTCCCCTTCTCGTGAGTCTCTCTCCTTTAATGTCAGACGGTACAAACTGTGACATCACATTCATTTTTTTCTCAAGAATATTTTTAGTTTTTTACACATTTCCACAAAGGGAGAACAAATATTCAGAGGGAGACAGCAGGTGTGTGTGAACTGTAAATCAGCAGAAATATACAGCTACACTTTTATCATGTGTACTAACATACAGAGAGGATCCACATAGTTCACATCACACATCTACAGTTACTGGTCACTTTATCACACACATCCTCAATCTGTAGAAATAAGACACAAAACAAACAAACGGCACAGTGTCTCTCGCCTGGAGCGAGTCAGAAAGTTACAGAGCTGGAAGCCGGTTATTTGAATGTTAAAAGATAAACAAGTCAACAAGCTTTAGACGGGCCATGAGGTCTCTAAGCCACTGGGCGTGGGTGGGCGGAGCAGCATCCCTCCACTTCAGTAAAATGGCCGCCTGGCCAAAAGTGACGCAGATGAGATTGTGCGGCGCTTACTGGGAGTGAGATGGTCGTCGTCTCCTGTGGTGCCAAAAACAGCCAGCAGAGGATTAGGTTCTAAATCCAGATGAAGGACTGAAGACGATGTTTGAAAGACGTCTCATCACGTTCATTTAAAGGAAGTAAACAAAATGAAATCAGGAACAGCTGCTCGCCGTGTTTAACTGACTCAGCCGAGCAGATCATGAAAACGCTCCGGTGTTTGGAACCACCTGGCTGCTTTCCAAGTCCTCGTACACACACGTGGTCAGGCACCTGTCCTCTGTCAAAGGTATGTAGCCATGTGTTTGTCACTGCACGGGCGCCACAACAATAGCGTTAAACGAGAGCATTCAACGTCACTGCACAAGAAGACACTGGAACCGTCTCTTGAATTTCCCTCGGGATCAATAAAGTATCTATCTATCTATCTATCTATCTGCTGGCGCTCCGCCTCAGAGAGAGGGGGAGGAGCTTAGACATTCAGGGGGCGCTCACTGGGTCATTCTATTTCACGTCTGGCCGGGGAACGCCACAGGATTCCTCAGGAGGAGGAGCTAGAATACTGAGGAGAGAGACGTGCGGCTTGACTTCAGTTTACCTGCTGCCACTGTGACCCGACTGAATCTCTGTGTTACATCACTGAAATATGGAAGAGTTAAAGGTGACAGTTACATATCATGGCCAGCAGGGGGCGCAACATCCTCTCAGATAAAAGATCGAGGATGTAGTCTGTTTATTATGGGATAGA
>NW_027636635.1:0-25287 GCF_947650265.1 Symphodus melops | reverse complement strand
ATGCCAAAGACACACTGAAGAAGACTCCTTGAGTCAAACACTTGATTCCCTCATGTTTTGACATTAATCTGCAGCCTGCACTGTAAAGCGGGCGTGCCGGCACACAGCGTGGGTCGTGTTCCCGTCAATCCTTCGCCCTTTCATACGGCGCTTCCTTTGAGCAAACATGAGCCGAGCCTCCTGCGCTCCCTGGCAGTTTTTAATTTCAGCTGATAATTGCTCTGATACCTAACCTTTGCTCAGCGCTCTTCTGAAAAAGACACGGCGGTGAGAGACCTCCGGGGTGCTGAGCCAGACTCCCGGTCTCAGATGAAGATAGTGACAAGAGCTTAGCCAGATCAGCTTCCCCACCGACCTTTACTTCAAACCCCGACCTCTGACCTCTCCGTTCGGCCCGTCACAATCACCTGCCCTCCTCTCTCTCTCTCTCTCTCTTCCCGTTCAGCCCCTCTCGAGAAAGATGATCCCGGGCGCTGACCATCGCTTGTCACATAAACGTGGTGGTGACAGCCAAGTTCCCTCCGTCTCTTTGTGGCAGAGGTCAGCTCTGAAGCTCCTCTAACACTTAATTACATCTCTGAAGAGGAAGGGGACATGGCCGACACATGCGAGACACAGCCGCAGCTCTTCACCCGCTTTGACTCAAACAAATGGCAGAGAGACGTTGGGCATGTGGTGAATGGGAAGCTCTTTTCAGGGTTAGTGATTCTGAATTGAGTAAATGATCAGGATTGGCCGTCCTTGAGTAATGGTCAGTCAGAGGACATCTGGTCAGTGGACGTGTGGAGGACGAGTGGGCGACGTTGAAATACAATTGAAGTTAACTTACATTTTTTATTCTGTTGCTTTTTGGATGAAGTGTTAAAGAAAAGACAGGTCACATTCACACGCCACAGAGAAGCAGTGGGAGCAACATGAAGGTTGAGTGTCTTACCCGAGGACACATCGGACATGTAGCTGCAAAAAACCATTTATATCTTTAAGAAGGAAATGTCCTTCCATCAAATACTCTGAGGGGAAAAAAAAGGAACAGTCTTTTTTTAGAGATAAAAACTTTCTGCACACCAACTGATGTTTTTGATTTGTCGTTAAAATGGGCAAAAAAGTTGAAACATTTGAGCCTCCTGTGTTTCGTCAGTCCGTCAGAACCTGGTTTGGACCTCTTATGTCTTTCCTTGTGTACAGACTGTGGGGGAGAATTGGGGGGGGGGGGGGGGGGATCATGTTGTTGTTGTTTGTTTTCTATTCATGTGAAGAGCTACACAAATCAAATGTGACCTGATTGATTGATAAAGGGGAGAAATATGTAGCTCTAAATAAAACGTGGTCACGTGGTTTGTTTGACATTTTCATGACACTGTTGCATCAGCTGCTTGTTAACATGAAGGATTCCCTCCAACGCATGCTGACACGTTAAACCACTGACGTTTTAATATCTGACTAAACTGCTGTAAATAAAAGTCGACGATGATGATGATGATGATGATGATGATGATGATGATGTCTTGTTTCTGCTCACAAACACGAAGACACAAACTCCCTCCAGTTTCAAACTAGAATCCTTCATTGAAAAGGATCCTGAGTGTCGGAGCAGCGTGGACGCTGGGTCTGATGTTTCAAATGATCTGAGCGAGCGAGCTCGAGATGTGTGAATCCATTTTCAGGAAGCCCCTCTGAAGAGTGCCCGAGGACAGTAAACGATGGGCCAATGATGGGATCCATTTCAAAGGTGTAGAACAACCAGGATTCACCCCTCAGGGATTCATTAAGAATAAATATATTAAAACAAGACCCAAACCACTGAGCACATCTCTCCCTCCACATACCTCATCAAACCTAAAGTCCAGTCAGATCTCTGGATATCCTGATGTCAGTGAAGGAGTGAAGACATGACATGCTGTAATAAAGTGTGTGTGTGTGTGTGTGTGTGTGTGTGTGTTGCTGTATAGCAAAGACTTCCTGTGACTCTCCTCCTTCCCCCTCTGTCCTCCTCAATCGTTTCCCTCTCTAACAATCTCCACCTCCACCATTCTCCACCCTTTGTGTCCTCCTCTTCCTCACCTCTCACATACCCAGCCCGAGGTGAAAGAAGCCTTCCCATTCAGGCCAGAGGAGGAGGAGGGGGGGGGGGGGGGGGGGGGGGGCTTGCTTTCAGGTCCCCCTCCTCAATGGCTCTTTATGCCAGGACCCCTGGGCCATCAACATGACAATGTGACAATGTGGCGGGGCTCTTTAAAAGAGATCCTGTGTTTGTTAAGTGTTTTTCCCCCTGAAGAGCAACCACGGGGCAGGGTCAGGGGACCTGAGGAGTGCCCATGAAAGAAGAGGGCCAACTTTGATCACACAATGTGAAAGGGATGGACTTTCTGATTAAGTCGAGCCAGGAGAGCTGGGCTGCTTGGCGAGCACCTAATGAGAATCTACGCTTCATTAAGATCTTTCAAAGTGAACTTTTTCAGCGTTGAGCACGGAGAGTCTGAGACTCTGTGGTGGGCTGAACCGGCTTCACGGGATTTGAATGTACCGTGATATCATGATGTCTGTGAGGGCTTTAACATGTTTATTCAGGGTTTATGTAAATTCCTGCACGTCAGTGGATTTAGTGTAAGCTCTACCTTCTCTGTTAGCGCTGTAGTAGCAGTGGCTGCATGTAAACAGGAAACGCTGTAATCTCACTTAAAGTGCAGAACTGACTCTGTGTGTGTTATACAAACAGTCCTGAAGGGAACTATTACGACTGAATCCTCCAACGTTTATGATAAAAAAGGAGCAGATACACGTGCATGACTTCATGTAACTCAGTGTGACGATGCTGTTACCTGGGCTGCTGAATAGACTGAAGAAGCCGGCACAGCAACACTCATCGTGATTATATAAAAACTGAGAAGGAATGCAAAAACTCTTCTCTTGATGCTGAGCCGGTCAGTAGCTCTACGGGCGGGACATCGTGGAGGAGGTGGACGAAGCGACAAAGTCTGACCCTATGATGAGAGTCATCAGACTCAAGGATCAGATCAGATCAGATCAGATCAGATCACAGTGGACAGAAAAAAACAATGAAGCAGCTTCATTATACGCTGAGAGATTGCACCAATCGTCAGCCACGTCCACGGTTCTGTTCTCACGTGAGCTCACTTCATGTGGACATTTTAAAGCTTCCACTGTTTGAGTTCACCCCTCACCCCTGTGAAAGCACCACATGCTTAAACTCCACAATAAGCACACGTTCTGACTCTACAGCAGGGGTCTCCAACAGGTGGCTCGTGGGCAGGTCGTTCACCTGCAGGTTAGCTAACTGCATCTCTCCCCTCTATTCACACATCTGTCCCATTAAAACAAGTGTCAAGTGTTTATCTAGTAACATAGCTGACTATGATTATTGATGATTTATTGCACCTTCACACGTGTACAAACAGCAGCTCATATTGTCACAGTAGCTCTCAGAAGAAGAAAGGTCGGAGAGCCGTGGTCTGGTGCTTCCAAAGTCCAATGTGTGATGGGGAATCAGAAAGTTCAGCACACTCACACCAGCTCCTCTCCGACTCTCCTGACTTCACTCAAAATCACTTTTACAAGTTGCTCTTTTCCTCCCTTTCTTACAGGACACCAAGGGGGGGGGGGATAAATGAATCGTCACAGTTTCAACTCAAACCACCACAAGAACAGGAGCTGTCCCTGTGACACACACACACCGTTAAGCCTTGACTGACGTGTGATTATTAGTGACATATCCAAATTGTTTTTTTCTGAGATTACCTCTGCAAAGCATCCTTTCAAATACGGATTAGAGAAATATGAAACCTGCTCTTTGAAGCCCTCTCTAACAAGCCCGTCTTCACTGCTCATGTTATTGCTTCTCCTCTCACATTCACCCCTAACCACCCAGCAGCAACACACACAAACTCTGCAAAATTCTTTCATTTATTCCCCAATTCAAGCTTCTTCTTCTTCTTTTTCCCCCCCCAAAGGAGCTGCACTGGAACTCTTCCTCTCCACCTCCACCAAACGTTTTCTATTATTCATCAAGAGGGAGTTAAGGCACCTCTCTCCTGGCTGTTACACGAGCAGGAAACAAGACATCTCTGTCTCTTTAATGCTGATGCGTCTCATCTCGGGGAACACAAGTGCGGATCATTAAAATAAAACACAGCCACAAGTTAGAGAAAATGGATTCTTTGGCTTCCAGCAGAGAAATAAGAGAAAGAAAAAGGGGGGAGGAAGGGAAGCGTTTCCTGGATGGATGAACCAAGACTTGCCCTCGATCTGTGCAACTAAAATCACATTGTTTTTCTCTTTATTTCTGCAGCGCCGCTCACACTAAATGTGACGACACAGACGCACGGGTGACTGCACAGTAACTCGCTAAAAAGGAGCTTTTTATCTGTGTGAGTATGCAAATGACTCAACTGACAACCTTTATCAGTTCACTACAGCTAAAAGTGTTTTTGATCTGCAATTCCAGCAGCACACAGCAGGACTCCATGTGAACAAATGATTCTTTTCAACTAAAATTAGACACGAGCGCTGAGAGCTGCAGGTAATTAGAAAAAACCAGATGACAAAAAAAAAGTCCTTGTGTAGTCAGAAGGCTTTCATTTGTAGCGTGAGCGGCGTGACCTTTTTAAGGCTGATTCACAGCGTTTTGAATGATGTGTTTTTAAATATAGTAATGCCAGTTTATTTTGAGCGCAGCACTCCGGGGAGAGTTATCACAATGGCCTCGTTTTACCAGAGTGGGATGGCAATCTTTTCGTGCAGGACTGTGTCATTGTCAAGTTGTGTTTTCTCTCTCCTGCTTCTGTCTGTTCGGTTGGTTATCTGATGTTCTTGTCGCTATATTTATGAGCTCTGATGAAAGTGTCATTGTAGGGCCCCGAGCATGAGAATGACCTTGAGAAGGAATGAGAACAACCTCTAAAAATGGACACAGGCAAAGTTAAACTGAAGTCAAATAGGGACAAAAAGGGCAGCTATAACCAGTCCAAGGTAATGAACTATTTTTACGATGTACATCGCTCTGAGTTCAAGCACAGGGATGATGCTGCGTCCCATTTACCTCGCATGTCGGAGCTGCTGGTCAAACATCACGTAGTCCTGCAAGAAAAAATGAATAAAGTGAGATCCACACTGATTTTTTTTAAAGATAGGTAAAAGATGTACAGTGGATCAATCTTCTGCCTCTCAGTGGCCTGTTGAGCTCTCAGATCAGAGGAGACATGAGGAAGAGGTGTGGACACGCCTCTTGTGTAGTTTATAAGAGCTTTAAAAAGGAGTGTACAGAAAGTCATAATGACACTGTGAGCAGCATCTTTTATGAAATATCTCTATATATTTATTTACACTGTGTTAAAGGCCCGGGCTTCTATTTACTTCAGTCTATGAAATGACCTGTCTTAGAGGACAGGGGTCAACATGAGACGACCTTTTAATTATTATAAGCTAACGTCATGCACAGCAAAGACAGCAAAAACCAAACAGGATATTCAACCTTACTCTGTACACAATGAAGAAATCAATAAACAAGTGAGAGGGTAAACCTGCTTCTTGTTTTTGCTCCTTCATTTTAAATCAACTCTTTGAACACTCGACGCACAGCGCCCTTCACTGAGAGCCGCCTTTATTTGTCAACACGTGTGGCGTTAAAAGGGCCTTAAAATGGGATGTTTGATGGTACTTATCCTTTTAATGAAAAGATTCCAACACTTTTTGAATTAGCTCTTTGAATTGTTTCTTTTGGGGGGAGATGTGGACCATTTCATTGAAAACCACCAGCAGCAATGTTTGGTGGGCTCACATCAGAGCCCAATGGACCAACAGAGGAGCCCTTTCTGAAAGCTACAGTTCAGGGTGCAGTGCGGACTTTTCAGTAGACTGAACCCTCGAGGTCACTCAGTGGTCATTTTTTAGGTCCACCTCAGCAGGCTGAACATTTCATTATATGGATGCTGACCTCCAGGTTTTGTGCAGTTTGGTTTGGATGCTTCCTTCCAGGAGATGAGTCGTCGTACTTGAACACACAAAATGCTGTGAAAAATTAAATGTAAAAGAAGAGCTTGTTGAAGTTTTGTTTATTTCGACACAATTCTACTTTTCAGTTGGCGTAGCCTATGTAAAGTTATTTAGAAATGTCTCCATAGTTTAAATGTGTAGTCCTCTTAAAGTCAGGCTGTCATTCAGTTCTTTATATCACGGACTTCTACAAACACAGAGAGCACATCAGACGCTTCCCTGAACAAAATGACTATTTCACATAACCGTTTATTTCTGCACAGTTTGCATAAAAGCAAGATCAGGTACTTTACCTTTCACTTGTGGCTGCAGCTGCCTGGACAATCCCGAAGACCGCCGGAAAGTGCCGAAAGTCGCAATGCCTGCTGGGAAAATCCGAACTCAACGAACCGCCATCTTTCTTTGTAGTGAGTCCGTAAGGGGAAAATAACAACCGATTCTCGTGATTTTTTCTGCTAAATAGAGACGTTTAAGTAACAACACTTCATCTGAAATTATACCTGGCACGTTTGGAAAGGAGCCGGGGTGATTTTAATCAGGACAGCGCTCATATTTTAGTATTAAAGACACAGGAACAGCGGAGGTGGTTGACATGGGCCGCTCGCGGAGCCGCAGCTCGTCCCGGTCCAAACACTCGAAAGGCAGCAAGCACAGCAAGAAACGGAGCCGGTCTCGGTCTCGGTCCAAAGACAAGGAGCGGTCGAAGAAGCGGTCCAAGTCCCGGGAGTCCAAGAGGAACCGTCGCAGAGAATCTCGCTCCCGATCCCGATCGACCACCGCGTCGTCCCGCAGAGAGAGGCCGGCCTCCTCGCCGCCGGAGCGGATCGACATCTTCGGCCGTACGCTGAGCAAGAGAAACGCGCTGGACGAGAAGCAGAGGAAGGAGGAGGAGGAGAGACGGGTCGAGATGGAGAGACAGCGGAAAATGTGAGTTTAGACTGAATGTGAGACTCGATGTTTGTCTGTGATGTGTAACCTTGGTGGATCTCCACTTAGCAAAGTGGCTAGTTTAGGCTAGCTTGCTAACAGGGCCCTGATCCAGGATCTGGTCTCTCTCTCCACCCCAAGACCAGCTCATGTTTGGGTCCAGCTCATCTTTTTAGGTGGACTGCTGTGTCTTAAAGAAGATTAGAAAGCTGTTTGCAATTCCAGCAGCGAGTTTTAAAGCTAATAAATCCAAAAGAAGAATAAATGCACCTTAAATAATCACTAACAAGCCAATTAATTAAGTGTATACATTTATGTAAATGTACTTTACAGACCTGCACGTGTGTGCACAGATGTCTAAAAACAAATGATAAGAGATAATGTGCAGATACTCTGATCTGATGTGAAAGCAGGATGACTGTCATTCAAAGTCATCTCTCTGCATCCTGTCTCCAGTTTAATGCTGATATTTTATTTTCACTTGAAGAAGTGATCTGATCAGACATGAAGGAAACCAGTATGTCCTCCTTCTAACTTTAGATTCTGCTCCTGAATGCTCTGGATTTGATTGGACCAGAGAAGGTAGGCGGGGCTTTGAAGGCCGTTCTGGACGCCCCTGGGTTTGCCAGATATGAGAGCAGTTATCAGGTCAACAGGTGTTGCAGCGATGGAAGCGGGCAGTGGAACTGCTTCAGATAGAAGTGATTGTACCCGAGCTAAAAAGCCTCTGCATGTTTCTAATAAGCTCCAGCAGCAGAAAGCTGCTCAAACTAGGATCAATGTTGGAGATGAAACATGGAGAGAGGTTAGAACGCAGAAAGCTTTACAGACCCATGCAGAGCTGGCTAAACACTGAAGCTACAGTGTCCACCACATGCAGAGCTGGCTAAACACTGAAGCTACAGTGTCCACCACATACAGAGCTGGCTAAACACTGAAGCTACAGTGTGCACCACATACAGAGCTGGCTAAACACTGAAGCTACAGTGTCCACCACATACAGAGCTGGCTAAACACTGAAGCTACAGTGTGCACCACATGCAGAGCTGGCTAAACACTGAAGCCCGCCTAAGATGCAAATGTTTAAACGGTGGCATGTTAGCCAGTAATCAGGGAGAGAGGAGACAATTTATCTTCAGAGATTAGTAAGTGTGAAGGTTCAGGATCAGCAGAGAGGAGATCCGGTTTACAGTCGCTACCAAAATCAACACAACACTGAAGCTCCTCACAGTGAGTGTACAGTGTTTAAGGTCTTAAACACATTATCTTGTAGTCTTACACACGTCGTCCTTCCTTTGCACTCAGTGGGAACTCCTTACCGTTTCACAATAACATGCTTTCAGTCTGCATGCTCACACGGGATCAGCTGAGAAGTTGTCAGATCAGCTGACTCAGCAGAGAAGCTGTGGCTTGAGGAGTGCAGCCCTGTCAGCTCGGGGGGGGGTGTAGGTGGGTCACACCTGGCCCTCTAAGTGGCTCTCTTTCACTGTGTCATAGCTGCAGGGCCACTTAACCAGGAATACAAATGTAAATGTCATGTCACTGAGACTCAGCAGATAAGGAAGGACTCGGGCCTGGGCTGGGTAAGATCTCTGGTTTCCCATTGGCTCATTGGCTGATGAAGTGAAATCCAAACCAGGGAGGGTGTGTTGTGTTTACATTTGTGCCAGAAGCAATGTGACAACATGACTCCTTACTCCTGATAGCATCCTGCTCATTTAAAGACAAAAAAAAGAACCATTTAAAAGTGGTGTCAACAAGCAAACATGACAGCAGGTGACCACCATCACTCATCACAACCACGTCCTCTTTCTGTCCCTCGTCCAGCCGACAGCAGGAGATCGAGGAGAAGCTGATCGAGGAGGAGACGGCGCGGCGGGTGGAGGAGCTCGTGGCCAAGCGGGTGGAGGAGGAGCTGGAGAAGCGGAAGGACGAGATCGAGCGAGAGGTGCTGCGGCGCGTGGAGGAGGCGAAACGTATCATGGAGCGGCAGCTGCTGGAGGAGCTGGAGAGGCAGCGGCAGGCCGAGTTGGCGGCTCAAAAGGCCAGAGAGGTAACGCTCGGTCGTTTGGAACGAAGCCCCCTTCCTTCCCTAAATACCTCCGCAATGCCCCCTCACCCCCCCATCACCTTGTTGTGACTAGCCCCTCACTACAAAACAGGGAGAGAGGTGTGGGTCCGTTCAGCAGGGACATGATGAACAAATGAAGATTTAACACTGAAGCAGGCAGAAGAAATAAAAACAGTTTTTTACAGCTTGTTCAGATATGTAGCGTAAATATTGTCATCTGGAGGATGAAATTCCTGAATTTCTTTTGTCATGGCGAAGTTATAAAAGAGAAGGACTGATTTCCTGTCTTTGATTTCTTGGATTGGTTTGATGGCTGTAATCTTCTTCCTTTAAGGCGTCTGTTTCAAAGTCTCTGTACACGACCTTCACGAGTCCCCAATGTCAAAAATTGACGGCGGCTTCTCTACTTTTTTTTGTCTTTTCTTCATTTGTGATCCGAAGCCCCCTCCTGTAATGTTCTTAAAGGAACCGCCTTCAGAGTTAGCTCAGGCGCCCCGCCTTCAGAGTTAGCTCAGGCGCCCCGCCTCCCCGGGCGTCATTAAGAAAATGGGACCTGTTTACACTACAGTCATAATGTATTGTGCATGAGAGGGGGCCGGCTAAAGCCTGGTGACCCTGACTGGCACACGGAGCAGCCCAGTGGCTCGGTACTAATCGGGTGAGAAGTGTAGTGGGACGGCTCCTCCTGGTCTTCATCGGTCCTGTGTGGCGCTCGGTCTGCATGCTTCCTTCCTGCTCTCTGCCGTGCAGCGTGCGACCGTGTGTAGAAACTAGCACAGCTCTGAACTGAGACACCGGTGGCGTGGTCGGCCAGGCAGCCGGTCAGTCTAGACTCTGAGTGGACGTTCATGTCTCTCTGATCATGAAATGTGTAGAAAATGTTTTTGACTCACGGACAGTTTGCCCCCCCCCCCTCCTTCCCCTCCCTCCCCTTTTCTTTTAACCTGCACATAATGGACTGCTACATTTCCTGTTTCCTGTCTGACCAGGTGAACTTCCTCAGGTCTAACCCTTCTGATCTGTTCATATGTGTTCTCAGATTTATGATTTCAAGATGTTTTTCTCCGCAGAGAAACGAATGTTGTGTGTTCTGTTCTCATGACCTGCTTCTCCTATAGGGTTGCTGCCATGTTTGACACTATGTGTAAATACATTTGTGTTGTTTTGATTTTGGACACACATCTCACCAACCTTCCTACAGTAACTAGCACTTGACCTGAGCTGGCCTGCAGCCTTTCAGCTCAGCCTGTGACTCATGTCCTGTACTGTAAGTGTACCGTGGTCCGGTCCTCCTCGAGCACACACACACACTCACACTCACACACACACTCACACACACCACTTTGTACTGTCCTCTCCTTCAGTGTGCTATCGTCTCAGCGGGCTCTGAGCCGCTGTGAAAGGACAAAAAAACGATTTTAAGATACAGCTTGAGCTGTGGCTGCAGGCGCAGGCTAAGAGGTACACAGATCAGAGTTATAAAGAGGAATGCTGCGGGCGCGCTACGGCAGAATACCCCTCATACCTACCCACCCACCCACCCCAGGAGCGCTTCTCTGTCTCTGCAGGGGCCACACAGTCCGGACGAGACAGTAAATATTCAACCGTTTAATGCCGAAAGCTTTCACCAGTTGTGTAGGTACACAGGGAAGGAAAATGCGTAGGTATACGTTCATTGGTGAGCCAAAACTATTCCCTCCTTTATTTGTATCCTTTTTCTCTTGCTTGTAATCATGTTAAAAAGCAGCACATGTATTTTCTTCTAGCTTGTACTGTCTGTCTTCTATCTATGAGTGTGATGAGTGGGTCCCCCCCCCCCCTTTTTAAATGTAAGTTTAATGTGAGCGTCCCCACATTGTTTCTAGGAGGGTTTTAAACACCAATAGAGGGAAGAGGAGGAGGAGGAGGGTTAATTTCCCCCCCAGTTTTCTCAAGTCTTTTTTGGCCCTTTTTGTTTTTGTATTTTTAAACCAATTGGAGCTGACTGCGAAGAATGCTGCAGTGTGGTTATGAGCGAGAGGATAAACAAACTTCTCTGTGGTGCAACGACTTAGTTTTTTTTGTGCGAGTACGTCTGAGTGTGCTGGGGTGGTAAGTGTGTGTGTGTGTGACAGTTAAAGTGTGTGTGTGTGTGTGTGTGTGGACATAAAGTGCTTTGTGGCTGTAGCCTGTTCGTGCGCTAACATGAAACTGTGTCACCCGTCTAGGAGGAAGAAAAATCGAAGCGGGAGGAGCTGGAAAAAATCCTGGAGGAGAATAACCGCAAGATCGCCGATGCCCAGGCCAAACTGGTACGCCTCGTTTTCCTTTGTGTTCTTTACCGTCAACGCAGCCGCCTCGCTCACGCCTGAAATCACTGCAAGCGTTCACCCACTTTAACCCAACGCTCTGCACGGTCCTCCTTTTTAGCCCCGCCCCCTTAGTGAGTTTCTTCATCAGCTGATCGTCACACCGAGGCCTCCTGGGCTCCTGACGCCAGCAGCAGTTAATGAGTCTCATCTTAACCCTTTAAAGCAGGGGTGTCCAAAGTGCGGCCCGGGGGCCATTTGTGGCCCTTTAGTGGATTTTTTGTGGCCCTTGACTTCAAATCGAAGAATCAGAAGATTTTGGCCCCAGGCCTCATCAGATGGCATATTTTGTTCTTTTTTTCTTTTTCATGTTAGCGAGGGAGACCTATAAAAGCCTGACTATTCTTTCCAAAAAAATAGAACACAACAGTTTCCCACTGCAATTAGTTATTGTGTATTTACATTATTAAGAGGTCAAAATACAAAAAGTTCCTTCCAATATTTAAAAAAAAAAAAAAAAACAAAAAAAAAAACTTGTGGCCCGTGAGCGATTCTAACGAGACAATTTTGGCCCGCAAGAGAAAAAGTTTGGACACCACTGGTTTAAAGACACGGCTGATGGCGTCACACGTTATCAGGATAAACAGGGACGCCTCCGTCCCCTGTCTTTGTTTATGTCACTGACGTGTCTTTCATTAGAAATCCTCCAGAGACCTGGAGGCTTTCACCACAACATCCCTGAATAACTTCAGAGTCCTTCTGGCAGGAGTCCCTTCTATTGAGTGGCTTTGATTTGATGCTTATCAGCCGTGGTTTACAATCCAGCCGCTCTGTTTTTCCTCGTGGCTATAGAAGCTCGAGTCTGACTAATTTGCGGCGCAGTGTTTGTTTGATTCGGGCGAGCTCACAGCTGCACGCAGAAGAAAAGCAGACTGCAGGATTCCTGTTTTGAGCTGCTTGTGTTTGTGTGTCCGACAGGCCGAGGATCAGTTGCGTATTGTGGAGGAGCAGAGAAAGATTCACGAGGAGCGCATGAAGCTGGAGCAGGACCGTCAGAAACAGCAGAAGGAGGAGCAGAAAATCATCCTGGGAAAGGGCAAGTCCAGGCCCAAGCTCTCCTTCTCCCTGAAGGCCACCGAATGACACTGCTCCCCCCCCCCCCCCGCCTCCTCGCCCTGCGTCCTGCCTTCGCCTTCCCCCCGATCCTGCTCGCCCTCCTCATCACCCGGACCCCCCGCTCCTCCTCTGTGGAACGCTCGCTTCGTTTTGGAAGTGCAGAAGGAAGGCAAAGGGGGCGTGGCCCTGCGTGTACACCAGGAGCCATGTGGATCCACCCGGCCTTGAAGAGGAGGCAGCTCCCCCCCCCTTAAAGGACCTGACTGCTCCCCCATCCTCCCTCCTCCCCTCCGCACAGATGACTCTTGTTTGTGCTTTTTTTTTTTTCTCCGTTTTTATTTTTTAGGGAACTTGAACTTTTGATGTAGAATGCTAAACGTGTCCCCACAGTCTTAACTCCGGTGTGGCAGCCAGTATCTGTGCGCCTGTGCTCTTCTTCTTACGTGTCCGTGCAGCCAGCCGTCGGCCCCCTGGTGGTCGAGGAGACGGCGTGCTTCGTCTTACTGTAAACGCTCATGTGCAGCTTGGGTAGTTGTCCTGTGGTTTCCACTTTTCATTTCTGTTTTCAAAGTAAGCGGCTGTAAAAGCACACTGAACTTCCCGTCCAGCTGACAGGTTTTCCACCGTCTTGGCTTCTTTCACTCATGCCATCTCATGCCCCGCCCCCCCCCCCCCCCCTGAACCCTTTAAATATTCTCCGCTGTGGCGCTGTTAGTTTTTTTTACGTTTTTTAAAAGGAGCATGACCTCCGGCGAGGAAAGAGTCAGCGTGGAGTTTAGATTTTTAACCTTCTTTTGGCCGTGCAGGTGGACTCCACCTAGACACCCAAGCTGCCCATGACTCCACCACGACCCTCCGACAGGATCAGTGTCCTGTCTCTGGCGTCGGCGGGGAGGGAGGGAGGGAGGGGGGGGGGGGTTACGGACAAGTGGGAGAGGAGGTTTCCTGTATGATGTAATGTTACTAGCTTTGCTGTGATGTGCTGACTCTCCCCCTCTTCATTTCCCCTTGACTTGTATGAAAATGGATCCACAATCAGAAAGTCGCAGTGATGCTAAAGACTTGAATGAGACTGTTGTGGGGGGGGCGAGGGGAAGGGGGGGGGCGCTCGAGCGTACAGTCCGTGCTCTGTCCCTGAGTTTGTCGTACTGAATTAACTCTGGCCACTTGGCTCGGTTCGTAGAGGATGGACAAGTTCAGGTAAGATCAGGTGTGAGGTCAGCAGCAGGACGAGTGTGTGTGTGCGTGTGTGTGCGTGTGTGTGTGTGTGTGGGATCGTGTGTAGGTGACTCTGCCGTGCTGACCTCAGGTGGGTATACAGACTTTTTGCTAAATTGTGGGAGTTTAAAGTTGTCATGTAATTTCCCCCCCGATTGTCAAGGGACTGAACAGTTGAATAAATCCATTGAATGCCTCCACTGTGTCCGAGCACGCCGCTCTGAGTCATCGTCATTTATTTAACCAATGAGCTGCGAGCAGGCTCTCCTGCCCTCATCATTCAAACCTGTGCTCATTAGTGTGATCAGCTCCTCTGCGGCTGGCTTCGTTTCCAGTCAGGTGAGCACTGACCTGAGATCAGCACAGACCTTCCTCCTGCTCACTGGGTTACACTCCATGGTTCCAGTAAGTTCTGCACCGAGGGCCACGTTCAATCGAGTCCAAACCGTCCTCTTCCTGCAGCTGTAACAAACATTTCTGTCTGCAGAGTCGAGTTCCCATCAGTGAAAACACATTTCAGACATTTAGAAGACATAAAACCGTGTTCGTCATTTTACAGCTGCTGAGGTGAGTCACTGTTCTTTTGTATCACATGTAAAACCAAGACCACATGAGCTGAGACCAGAGTCCGAGACCAAGGCGGGTGGACGGGTTCAGAGAGAAGACCGAGGCTGAGGTATCTGAAGGGGGTGGAACAGCGGGAGACATGAACGTTTGAGTCCGGACAGTCAGAGACCGAGTGAAAACAAAAAGTGCTCTGGAGACCAGGACGGAGTTTAAATGTGATTATTGTGTCACAGCCTGCGTGGCCTTACATGACCCCGTGACCTTTGACCTTCCAGGATAGCACCTGTGTAGATCAGTTCATTGAAGAACGAACCATCGAAGGAGTGTTTAGTGTTGCTCCTTTATGTTTCATCTGTTTTTAAGGATACGTTTTAAAAATGACAAAGTGGGAGGAAACAATGACATCAGAAAAAAAAAAACAATTTAAAAGTGATTTAAAAAAAAGGACTTGTTAAATCCAGGTGATGGAACTGAAAAGTGGATATTGGTAATTATCAGGATATTTTTTTTAATTGTTTTAGATTTAAAGTCTGCGTGTGGAGGGTCAGATAGATACATTGACTTTATTGATCCAACTATCAGAGCAAATTAAAACAATATAAGAATAAATAAAGTAAATAAGAAGAAATTTAACTTCTAAAATATAAAAAAAGAAGAAACTGTTGTCCTTCATGTCTAACTGAATGTAAACACTCTGCTGGAGGTGAGATATAAATGTGCACAAACGGGGATGACAGCAGTAAATGTGCAGTAATTATAGAGCGAGATGTGCAATCAGTGATTCAGGTTAAAGTATATTAGAGAGAAGGTGTTTCTGTTTTAGTCTGAATTACAGCTGTAATTAAAGGATCAAAACAAGACTATTTGTATGATGATTAAAATGTTTTACATTTAAACCATATAGCCACCATATCAATGAAGAAGCTTCATACTTATTAAAATAAGCATAAAGGCAGTATATGTCTCACTTCGTTAAAGTGTAATTGTATTTTTAAATAAAGTTTTTTTAAAGAAGAACACTGGTTCATAAATCTGTCATAGAAGTTGAAATGAAACCATAAAGAATCTTTGACAGATGACTGACTGTAGATTGCCTGTTGTCAGTGGGAACTTGTGTGTTTAGTGTAACTAACAGGAGAACATGTTGATCTGCTGGAGGCAACAACTCTTTCATTTCAAGCCTCTTAAATCACTGCGGAGATAAAGAGTATATTTATCATTTAGTCTTTTATTAATGCTGATTATTTTCACCCCTCTGAACATGTCAAAGCCTTCGTCCTTGTTGTCTGTATTTTCGAGCAGACGCCAACAAAGTCCATCAGCACCTCTCACATTTCACGTAAAGAGGATCAGGATGCCCGGCCCCCGGCCCCCGGCCCCCGGTGCCTGGTGGCCGGCCGTCCCGGTGCTTCTCTCTCCGCTGAATAAGCTCTCTGCCCCGCGGCCTGCCTCTCTGTGCCCCCCCGCCCCCTGCCCGGAACACCTCTGACAGGCCAAAGTCCTCCTAATAATAATAATAATAAAAGGAACGCTGTTTAACTTTTAAATGATTTAATAGAGATTTTAAATTTATAGAAGAGTGATCGGAAATAACTTCTGTTTTTACTTTGCTGACGAGAAATCTGTCAGAAAACCGTTTTTTTTTTGTTTGAATAAACTTCTAATAATAATAATAATAATACCAAACAGATCTATTACGGTGATTAATAGACTTTAATTTACACGTTGAAACTTTCTTTGCGTTTAATTAAATTAAATTATTCAATTTGAGGAGAATTTCCATTTATTTAGGAATCAGTCTCAGATAGGGTCAACAACAGTTAAAGAGCCGTCCTAACGTCCTTCCTGTTTGCAAGTGTCAGACTTTAAGATTCACAGTTAAGTGTGTGTCTGTGCGTGTGTGCGTGTGTGTGTGTGTGTGTGTGTGTGTGTGTGTGTGTGTGTGTCGGTAAAAATCTGTCCCACGGCAGGATGACTGACGTGTTTTTAACCGCTTGAGGAAGGAAGAGATTTAAACAAAAATATAGACACTTGAAAAACTTGCTCAGAGATGTCATCCACATGGAGACAAACGGAGGGAGCGAGAAAATCTCATTAAAAAAGAGATATGAAGTTGATTCTTTTAAAATCTAACAGATGAATTATCCCGTAATATCTTCGGAGAGAATGAAAAATATTTTGGGGCATTTAAAACTCCACACAAACACATGAAGAGATTCTACAGAGAGAGAGGAAAACAAACTGAAAGAAAAACTACTTTTAAAATGTGAGTGAAAGTTATTTCAGATGATCCAAGTCATGAAACACTGAGGCTCCATGTTGGAGGTGTGATGTCTGCTTGGTCTGCAGCCTGCAGGGAACAAACCCAAACACTCACATATTCAGAGAAAGGTCCGGAGGGGCTCGTGCACATGTAGCTCTGTTAAATGAATTTTCCTTTCAGCCTCCTCTCAATGAAATTAAACTTAAAAATTTCACACTGCTGCAATAAACATCCAGCCGGTGTTTGAGAGCTCGCTGCGCCTCCGTGTTGATTCCAAAAGAGAGAGAGAGAGAGTGCGGGATCGGAGCCGTCAATTATCTGCCCGGTGTTACAATCTACCATCGTAATTATCAGCTAAGCAAACAATCAGACCTCCAATCCACAGCGGCCGGCCCTGAAGAAAGCAGCTGATCGAATTAAGCCGCGGGGAAGTGTGAAGAGTTCGCACGTTACCTGCCGCAGTGAGAGGTGTGTGTGCGTCAAATCAGAGGCCATTCACTAAAAGTTCACAGTTTGCTCAGAGCTTTCAATGAAGACTCCCAAGGGCCCTTTAGTGCACCTTAAAATAATGTTGAATCAGTCATTAAAGAGCACAATGCGAGGCCGTCCGTGTCCGTAATACTGATGAGACTTTATTATGTGAAACAATGAATGATGAGTTCAAACTCCTAAAAGTAAACAGAGCGCCTGAAATCACCTCAATATAAGACTGAAAATAATCACTATGTTCCCTTTTATTGGTTTTAAATCAAACAGAGCAGTTTGAAGGTTTAAATTTGGTGTAAAATCTGATAAATGTAAAATAGTCTTTATTTCTCTCAGCGCTTCAAAGCACATCTGTCCGCTAGTGGGCGCTCGTGCCTTTCGGAAAAACTTGACCTGCAATGTATTACACTCACTGGAGACACATGCAGCCTGTGTGTGTGTGTGTGTGTGTGTGTGTGTGTGTGTGTGTGTGTGTGTGTGTGTGAGGGGTTAAATATGTGTTTTTTTAACATGGATTTGAGTTACTAAAGCGTATTTTAAATGAATATAAATCCCTCATTGTTTCTGTAATAATCAAAGTGAATGCCTGTCATGTTGTAAAGGATATTTTATTCTATCATTTGACCTTTTTTTCCTCCACCTGATTATTTCATAAAACGGGATTCGTGGGTAATTCCTCCCAGTTCGCCCACCACGAGTCACCGCTGAACCAGTTGCCCTTCTTGACTGACAGCACATCGACTGACTTCCCCGCCCGGACGGACCAATCATCTGCGGCCGGGGGCGGAGCCTGGACAAAACAAGCCTTACCAAATAGTCGCGGTCCCTTGCAGTTACTTTCCATCCAGGTTTGGGAGCAGTGTCGAGGCATCATCCGTGTCGGCTGTGTGCGGGACGGATCTCTGGGAGCCAGCCGCAGCGCCTGCTTTGTTTTGGGGGACCTCTACTAGTATGAGAACTTCCATTCCAGCTCCTTTGATTTCTTTCATTCTCATATTTGATCATTTTCTTGATTTTGACCATCCGACCTCATTGTTTCGCCCTTCTCATTTTTCTGCTGCTGTCACCCACAGTTTGTTGCTCACCACCAGCTGAAAGGGGAATATCTCACCATTCCACCACCAGCCATCTCTGTGCTTTCCTCTCTGCTGCTGCTGCTGCTCTGGATTTTGGCTGCACTGCTGGACTATCACGCAGGGGATTTATATTTGTATTGATTTCCATCTGCCGCCCGCTCCGCAGCGGACACCGCCACTTTTTTCTCTCTGAGGGATGTATAACAGCGGGGTGAATCCTGCGCTCTGAACACGGGAGAATATCCACGCACTGTCTGCTGAATGAACTGCTGCTGTGCGCCCTTGGTTTTTGGAGCAGGTCTCTCTTCTGGGGATGCTCTCGTGCGTCTGATCGGGGTTTGTGGTCCGCGCGTATCCCCTCTGGATCGGGATATAAGGTGAAGCAGTTGCCGCGGAACGCTTGTCCTTTATTTTTGTGGACATATTTTTTTTTTATTTGGAGGAGGATTGAGCACCGACCCGGGGGCGCGCAGGCTGCACCATGGGGGACTCGATGTGGAGATATTATTTCGGAGTTTTGTTTATTGCCTTCAAAGTGGACCTGTGCCGGGCGCTCATCCTGGAGTCCATCTACTGGAACACAACAAATACCAAGTAAGTGGAGCACAAGCCTGCGCTGATCACCGGCCCCCGGAGCGCAGTGTACGCGCTCCCGTGTGGAGACGCTCTCACGCCAGACTCCGTAGAAAAATCCGCCACTTCACTGTCGGTTTGCTCGCCGCCTCGGGCTCGTGTGTGTAAAAGAACCGGAGCCGAGATGAATGCGTATTTTAGAAACAGCTCTTCAGTCCAGCATACATTTCATGGAACAAAGAGTTGGTACAGTTAAGCGTGGTTTGAAATTTAAATCCATCCTCGCCTGCTCCTCTCAGCAAAATAAAAACAGTGTTTTTCATCTTTGGTTTGCCGAATTTCCCGGAGTACATTATTTAAAATCCTACATACCGGCTCTGCAGCGTCACACACACACACACACTCACCATTTAGGCACACAGTGAGTGTATATTTCTGTAAGCAGCTACATAGGATTATACAGAATAATGGAGACATCATCCAAACGTGTGTCGAGGCTCATAGAAGTGTATCGCTGCTCGTTGTTTTAGTGCCTGACTGATAGGTGTGTGTGTGTGTGTGTGTGTGTGCGTCGCCGTTGGGGAATGGTAGCCTGAGCGCGCAGTGGACGGCGAGGCCCCGCTCGGCCGTGCGTTCTGGTGCCACTCAACATTACAAACCCGCCTCACCAGGAAACTGCTCGGCAGCGTTAGCAAGTCACCGTTTATTTGTTATTTATTGTATATTTGTGTTGGGTTTTTTTTGATTAAAGGCCCATCGTGTCTGAGCCCTCTGAAATGGATTGTTAAGGTCACTTTACGCTTCGCCTCCTTCCTCAATAATAAGTTAGGGCGTCTCATAAATCACAGCGCTCTCAAACAGGTCCGGTAAAAATAGCAAAGCTTTGAAGCCGTTTGGAGCTCTTTAACATTCCCTTTTATTCTCTCTCACTTGTGTTTGTAGAGGATCAAATATTATTGGATGTTATTTTTATCCTCCCTTCTGACTGAAAATATTAATGAGAGAAATTGAAGAGAAAATGGAAACATGGAGGCTTCGTGGATCTGCTGCTGGGACGCTCCTGCTCCGGGCCTCTGATGCTCCCAACACGCTGTGTGCAAATAATTAAATAATCAACCAAACAATGAGCTCATTCGAGGGCAGATTAGTCTGTGGATGATGTTTGTGAGATGAAAACTTCAGAATAAATCCGCCTCTCTCTCTCTCCAAACGTTGTGCGCGCCTGGATGTGGACATTTCAGGGTTTGTCCTCGCGCTGTCGCTCTGACCGCCGGCGGCTGATTAGGAAGAAGTCAGGCGCTCACGCGGGCCCCTCCAAGATGTTTTTCTCCTTTTCCTGCCTTTTTGTGAATCCCATCCACCCATTCAACATCATCGACTCCCTCCACTCGCCTCCTGAATATTCCAACAGGCCAAGAAAGGCGGTTAAACTCTTTTTTTCCCCTGCTGATAAAAAGGTGTCTTTCTCCTCCTCGACACCCTGCTCTCAGCCCGGCGGGGGGCGCCCCTCTTTGTGGCCGTTTCGTCACGGCCAAACTCCAACTCGCTCAATAATTCCGCTTTTGGCTCTTGAACGGGCAGAAAGCCCCTCTCTGTGTGCCGTTTTTTCCCCTGTTCCACCCTGAATCTCTCACAATGGAGACGTTATGAGGGTCTAACAGGTGTCTATTGTCGGGTCGTTTTAGTGCTGGAAATGAGCGTTAACTTGTGGTGTGCGTAACCGTGCGCGCTCCCGCATTGTTTGTCTGTTGTGTCACGTAATTCAGGATATGTGGAAGGAGGATTTGCTGCGTTGTGTGCAGGACAGAGCTCTGGGTGTCTGCATGCAGCACGCTCGGCCTTCGAGCCTCTTGACTGTCACGGCCATCTGTGTGCAGAGTGTGCACCTCATGACGCCATCATCTCCGTTTCCTCATTTAAAGACACAAAAACGCATTTTCAAGGTGGATTTGGGCTGAGGTGGCACTCAGCACACTTCTGTTCCAGGCCAAATGGCTGTGCGTCACACATAGCCGGTATGCTGGGAGTTGATATGTTAATGTCACAGAGTATTCAGTGCCATTTGATCACCATTTGGCTTCAATAGAATCCCCGTGAAGACAAAACAAAGCCGATTTAGTTGAAGTAGAAAACCTTGCATTGAGATTTTTTTTAGCCTTGAGTCGATGTGAAGTGGCAGAAAACTGCAAACATCAACCCTGCTGAGAATATATTCTTTTTCATAATATCATCATGCTATGTATAGACAAAGTTCAGTTTGCTTCCAGGCAAAGCTCTCCTTCTATTTTAAGGATCAACCCAACAAGTCATTTCTTTGCTTTTCTTTTCTTTTTTTAAAGAAAGAAAGAAAAAAAAACCCTTTCTCACAGAACCAGAGCATGAAACCTCCCTCCATTTTAGAGCTGCACCCCGAGCAAATGACTATGTCCTTCCACTTGGCGTGTCAGTTTTGATTTTGGGGGAAGAAACAAAGGAAGGGATGAAGTGCGTCCCTCAGAGCAAATATAGGCCTCGGGGCAGCCACAGATGCAGCGGGCATTCCGGTGGAATTAGCATTGTGCATGTGTGCATTCTTTGCGCTGTGTCTGGGTGAGAAGTTCAGAGGCAAAAGGCCACAGAGTGATATCATTGTGTGAGCAGACGCCTCTTTCTTTGCAGGTATAAAATAAAAAACCTGTTTGTGCCTCTCTTTTAACGATCTGAGAAAAAAACAATAAATTCAGTTTGTTTTTTTAAGTTGCGGCTGAAATAAATCTTTCTTAGAAACTTTAAAATAGTTTGGACGTTTCACATGAAGTCCTCTGAGTCCAGCTTTAGTTTTTTTTCCATTACGGACATGTTGATGACAAACTTTGGGACCAGGATGGAAAAAGTTCCTCTCATTTTTTACACATCTCAGCTCTGATAAATAAGTTTTCTCTGAAGGCTGAATAAACAACACACACACTTTTTATTATTCTTTTTTTACAGCTTGTTGACAGCCCTCATGGTGCCTCTGTGTGTGTGTGTGTGTGTGTGTGTGTGTGTGTGTGTGTGAGGCGGTTATTCCTCCTCGCTCGCAGAAAGAGAACCCCAAAGCGTGAATATCTTTATTCAGCAGGTCAGCAGTACGCTCCGCAGGCCGACTCGTCCTCTCTGTCTCCAGTTTGTGTTCGTCCTCCTCTTTGACTATTCAAGGAAGGATGAATGTTAGAAATGTGAAGGCTGCGGGGCCAGTCTAATGCCTTTGTGTGTGTAGGCTGGGGGAGAGGATAAAGAAACACTCAGTGTGTGTGTGTGTGTGTGTGTTTGCGTGCTAAGTGTGTGCATCTAGGAAAAAAAAAAAAGAGAGAAAAATCCCCGTGCACGGCTGTGTCGATTAAACCTCATTGTTGTTTGTGCTTTACTACTTTACTGCCCTTATGCATGAACCTCTGAAGAGAAAAAAACAAGAGAATGACCCCAGCACCTCGCCCTCCTTCCTCCCCCTGATCGCCCCCCCCCGACACACACACCCCTCCCTCTCCTGGTAATCCATTTTGTAGTTGGGAGGGAGAAACAAAAGCGAGGCCTGCTTTACATGGTTTATGTAAAAGGAGCGCTGCCTCTCCTCCACTGCAGTTCATTAAGAGATTACATAGAAGCCCAAAGAGCCTTTGTGACCGGGCAGCGACGGGGGCACCTCTGTGGGTCCTTTTGTGGACGTAGGGGGGTAAGAGAGAGAGAGAGAGGTGGAGCAGGGTGGGGGCGTGCATAGAGATGCAGCTCCATCATGAATGACTGACGAGGCCTTGTGCTGTAACGATGCCCTCCCCTCTTCCTCCACATATCCCTCCTTTTCCTGAACCCCCTGCAGAGCCTCTAATTTTCCTTTCTTCAGCTGCGAGAGAGAGAGAGAGAGAGAGAGAGAGAGAGAGAGAGAGAGATATCAGTTGTTTTAATTTAGTTACATGGGCCGACAGCTCAGGCAGAAAGTGAAATCCTGCCCCGTCGGCCTGCCGGGCTGATGGAGGCTGACGTGGCTTTTTAATGATCAGAAAAGTTGATGATTAAGATTGTGTGCGAGTGAGAGAATAGTGGGGGGAAGAAACGGTAGAAATGAATCAGAGAGGGAGAGAAGAAAGCGTGGGGGCCCCTCGGGGGGGGGGGGGGGGGGGGGGGGGGGGGGGGTAATTATGTCTGGGCCAGCTCAGATCCCACAGGCCTGGATTACTGGATGAAAGGTGGGCCGAAGGCAGGCAGAACCGGAGAGGACGAGAGGGGGGGATAGGGTGACACTCAGCGTAAAGACCTGCCAGGCTGCGGAGATGAATCGCGGTGGATTAACCCTCAGTGCGCCTCGGCTTGGCCCCTTTGTCTGCCGCCTTAATGAATCCTTCCATCGCAGCTGGGATTCACAGTCAAACAGTTGCTCTTGATGGGCAGTAAATACGCCGGGCTCACTTTGTGCTCCGATAACTTCAGGGCCACAGGAAGAGAAGAAGGACGGGGGATTACACCCGCGCTGCTTTGTCTCCACGCCGAGGCTGTGGGCCGACACGGAGACGCACGGGGACGCACAGAGACGCACGGAGACGCACGGAGACGCTCAGGGACCAAAAGATGCAGAAATGTTTGAAAGATTTAACATCTTTTTTTTCTCTTCTTCTTCTTTTTACTGGCGACAGATGCAGCGGTCGTAACCTCTCAGGAAGTAGATCCCCAGTCCTCCTCCTCCTCCTTTTGCCCCAAACGTTTCCTCTCTCCTCCCCCGAACACACACACACACACACACACACACACACACACACACAGTAAGAGAGACACCAAACATAAAGGTGAAGAAAGCCTGTTTGAAGAGAAACGAGAAGAACAGATGTCAGGCGGTAAACTTTCAAATCATCCACCTGTCCCTCCCATCAGCTCACTTTGTCACTTGTGACCAACAAACGACCCGCACGCCACTTTCACCTGCTCGGAAACTCGACATTAACACCTCCATGTTGGACCAGAACGAGGAGAAGTCATAATGCAACTTTTAAAGTCAGCACTTTAAAAATCAGGAAGCTGCCACCCTCTTCTTCTTCTTCTTCTTCTTCTTCTTCTTCTTCTTCTTCTTCTTCTTCTTCTTCTTCTTCTTCTTCTTCTTCTTCTTCTTCTTCTTCTTCTTCTTCTTCTTCTTCTTCTTCTTCTTCTTCTTCTTCTTCTTCTTCTTCTTCTCGTCATTATAAACTTTTCCTTTTATTTATCCGTTCATTTGACCCAGATGTAGAGACGGAGAGTTCAGCAGCTGTGGTCATTCTCACCCTCCACCAAATGGCCCGACACACACACACACACACACACACACACACACACACACACGGGGAGGAGAGGACGCTCCTGTAAACTTGTCCTCTGGTGTTTTGTTTAGAGGAGAGATAAACAGTGATGTGAGGAGGAAGAAAAGACGAGTGCTACTGTAAGTGCAGCTGCTCCGGTCTGCAGAGTCACTCCGTCGGCCTTCACACGCTGCAACAACACAGCACTGGGTTTCTGACCTTCCTCATTCTTCATCGTTTAATCGTTGAGCTTGGAAATCCCCCCGACCCCCCGACCCCCCCGAGCCTGTCGGCCCGATCCAGTCAGTTTTCACTCTTTAAAGCTAAAGGAGACTTTATGAAACATGCAGATGTGTGTCACAGAGATGTTTCCTCCTGGTGTCCCCGAGGACTCGACGGTGGGCGTTAAGGGGTTAATTCTGTGTAATCAATCAATAGTGAAGCTTCTAAAGGAGTCGGAGTGAAGTCATCCGCCTGCTGTTTTCTTCTCCTCACTCTTCCATCTTGATTCATCAGCCTTTGATGCTTTTAACGTCCAGACGAGCAGCAGCCCTCTCTGATGAACGGCTCGCTGCTCGCTGCTCGCCGCTGCTGCACCAGTATTTATGGTGCGGGGAGGCTTCCTAAAGAAGGAGGCTTTTATGTTCAGGACGAGTCAGGGAGGGGTGAAGGGCCAAGTGTGCCTTTAAGCAGGGTGGGGGGGCCCGGTGGAGGAGGAGGGGAGGGGGGGGGTCAAACACATTTACAATCATGAGACGACAGGGCAGGCTTCTATCTGCTGTCTTTATTCCAGTGTGTGTGTGTGTGTGTGTGTGTGTGTGTGTGTGTGTATGTGTATGTGTATCTTCGGTCTCACCAGCTCCTGTTTTGCGCCCACTCTCTGAGCAGATAGCATTCATGCTAGCAGAGCAGGACTTCAGGCTCCACCTGAAGATCCTGCGTGCTCATTGGCTTACCGCGTGCGCGCGCGAGAGCGGGCTGTGATGTCACATTTTGAATCTCAAGAACTTTATTGTCTTATCTTTACAAACAAAAGCAAACACGACGAGCTGGAACCTTTCTTCATTTGATCTGCAGCTGCAACACGCCTGTGTGTGACGAAGGACACCGTCTTACTTTAGCCTTCATGCTAACACAGGCTAAAGCAGTCTCAGTATGAGCTTCATCATCATCATCATCAAAGCTCAAAGCCTGTGTGGAGCTGCTCTCCTCTGTCGTCCTGCTAGATCTACTGAAGCTTTTCTAGACTTACCTCTGTCGACCAATCAGAGCCAGCACAAGCTCTGCCACACACACACACACACACACACACACACACACACACACACACACTAATACACAACACACACACGTACACTTTATCAGTTCACGCATGCCTGCGTTCACCCCTGTGTAAACACACATGCCCACCACA